>NC_039262.1:19403747-19675658 GCF_003368295.1 Carassius auratus
AATACACGTTTTAAAAAGTAATCAATGATGTATTTCGTTAGATTGCTCAGGTTTAGTAACTTAATCTAAATACATAGTTAATAGCTACCATCAAATCTGGAGGTGAGTAAGTGATGACAGACTTTTCATTTTTGGGTGAACTATTTCTTTAACTTGTACTAAGCCCGGAATTCTTTCTAGGTAGGCAGCACTCTATTTTGGACGGAGCTAATGTGTGAAACGAATGAATTATCACTGATTGTTTTGACAAAGAAACCTTATTCCCCATGGGATCACGAGGGAATTTCCCAGCATGCTCCGTCTTACTTTTTGGCAGCCTATGTCCACACTACCAACGCAGAGTGAGACGTGAACCTTGCACCGTTGAACGGCTGCCAGATTCAACAGTATGTGGTTTTGCAACGCCCCCGTCACCCTGATAAACCACACTTCACTTTACATCTACATTTACGCCTAAAGTTATTTGTTTACTACTGCATGTCAGCTGTGAAGAACCTCGGCACTGCTTAACTAGTTATCACTGCAGTTTACTTTGACAGCACTGTACTGTCTGATGCAAATAAGAAAAGAAGCTACTTATCTTTCTGGCCTGTATCCAAAAACCATGTGGTGGTGCAACAAGGTCATTGTCGCCAATGACCTAAGCTCAGTCTTCCTGCGGTTTACACATAACCTGAGGCAAGATGATGTCATCTTATTTGAAGTTTCTGAGAGATGACACAAGTCGAAGCCTCACAGGAAACAGCTTGATTCCATCTTCATAGACTTTTCTCATTCCTGTGCAATTTGACGTTATGTGCTTGTTGTCTCTCACCCCTGTTCTTGCAGAGACACATGACACATGGCCAGACGCGTTCATGAGCTGATAAGAGCTCTAAAGCAATAAAGACTTTATGGTTATTACTTCTATTCAAGATAAAACAAACACTGAGCTTTGAGCAAGTCAGACAGCGGCTGTGGAGTTGGATCGGTCGCACACACAAAGAGCTGCACGTGGTTGCTGTGTGAAGCTGGAGGGTGTGGGACAGTCGAGGGAAAACTGGGTCAGTGTATATCTGGGACTTTGTTGTTTCTCTGATACACAGAGCACTTGTCTTACCTGCCGAGCTAGTGCCAGTGTCAGGTTCACCAGGTTTCCCGTCTGAATTTCTCAGAACTGGAGGAAACATTCCCTCTGTGAGCACGTACACGCTCTATTTACACACAAGTCGTGTGTCTTCTACTCCAGGACGTCTTATTTCACACCACTGTGTGTAGTTGAAATTGGAGAACAGAATTCTCTGTATCTCAGGGTAGTTTGTGATTCGGTTCTGCCATGTTTGAGATAAGAACTAACTAATCGATCTATCCAAATAGAGGAGGGGAAGCGCTGGCCAATGCGAGCCACAGGTGAGGGCAAAGACAGTGCACAGAGCAAACACATGTTAAGTGGACAAGGGTTCACAAGGGAAGGAGAAAATCAGGACAAACAGCAATGTCTGCCATGACGTTGCCAACCTTTTTTTTTTTTCTTTTACTTTTATCAGTAGTTCTCAGAAGCACAAATTCATACAGTCATAGTGAATGAAGAGGGTAAAGAAATGCAAGCAAATTAGATTAAAAAAATAATATGAAAAAATATTTATGATTATTGACATGTGGCAAAGGGGAAGAAAAACAACAAATGACATACTCTACGCTTTGTGTTTGCTAAGGAAAATAGGAAGAACAGGAGAGGAAAGAACAGAAAATGTTTGAAGCAAATCAACGGCATTCAATTTTCGTACATTTAACTGATATAACTGAAAATAAGTAATTTCACACTTTAAATAGTTAAAGGGATAGTTCACCCAAAATTAAAACTGTCATTAATTACTTGCCCTAATGTTGTTCCAAACCTATAAGTCCTTCGTTCATCTTTAGGACAGAAATTAAGATATTTTTGATGAAATCGTAGAGCTTTCTGACCCTACATAGACAGCAAAGAAACTAACACGTTCAGGGCCCAGAAACAATGTAAGGACATTATTAAAATAGTCCATGTGATATCATTGGTTCAACCATAATTCTACAAAGCTATGAGAATACTTTTTGCATGCAAAGAAAACTAAAATTATGATTTATTCAAGAATTCTTGTCTTCTGTGGGTTTTTTGGGGGGGCGTTGAACCTAGTTGCATTGCTGTCAAAAAGCTCTCAGATTTCATCCAAAAATATCTTAAATTGCAGGTGTGATACATACCTTTACCCAGGGTTAAAAGTGAGGTTTAAAATCAGAATAAACCAGGGTTAGGTGCAGTGTGAAAAAATCAGTAAGTGGGACACTAGCTTTTGTCCCAAAACATACTCTACACAAGTATGGAACTGCAAACCAAGCTACTGAATCTCGTTGTTGTGAATTGCTGAATTTTGAAATGTGATGAAGTATGTATTGCTTCCTGACACCAGTGTGTGTTGTATTTCCATCATTGCCACAGGAGGCTCTATCACAGTCATTAGCGTGAACTGTGTTCTGTGGTATGTTTTCTATATCGGGTCAACTGCTGGTATGGCAGAGCAACATTTTGAATCTTTGAGTAAGTTAGAAGAAGTTTGTAAATATGTTAGCACGTTCACAGCAAGGTAACTGAGAATTAACACATCTGTTTCAATGGCTAAAGGTACGGTAACTCTATCGCTCCCCTTGAGTTTGCTACCTCAACAGAAAACATATACTGTAGTATATAGTACATATATGTACAATCTAAGTGTGCACTTGCAATGCATTGGCCAGACAGTTAGGTCTGAGTTTGCGTATGTGCGCAAGATGTTTTTGACCTTCAGTAGCCTGCCGTCTGTGAATGCTAGCCAGTGTTAATCAGTAAACCTTCTGCCCTGACCTATGTACCGACCTCTCTTCAGAGTTTAACCTAGAAAAGACCCGCAAGGAATTATATAGTGCAAACACACACCCTTTAAAGAGATTAGTCATGATCCCTTTTGTTTGTATCTTGAGTCATCATGGCCACATTACTAATAGTTAATTTAAAACCTATTGTTAGCTAACACAATTTAAAACCTAATAAAACTTAGCTGTCTACTATGGAATGAAACTTTGCACCACAGATAACATTCCTCATAAATGTTAAATGGTTTGTTGGTAAGCTAATATTGAGGAAATCTATGATTGTTTTGTGGTATTGAATGGAATATACTTTACCCACTTGACTTTTTGAATGAGGTTTTGCAATGCATTATTGGATGGGATCAGAGTTTGACCCAGAACAGACATGCAAAGAACAAGATCCCATTTATTTGTATCTTGTGGCCACTGCTAACCTGCTGAAAACAGCTTTTATGCTGGCTAACCCAAAGACCAGACAGAAGAATGCATGTTCACACTAAAACACTATATATGCTATGTGTTGTTTACATCCGTACTGCTTCTTGATGCTGACGTCAAATCAGACAATAGTTCCTTTATATAAATGTTTAACAGGCAACGAGGGTAAATGTCACAGTGGCCTAACATTCCCATGTTTTATGTTTTTGATTACCATTGCTTTCTTGGAGCCCTAAACAGCCATACAGGCCTTAAGCAAAATGTTAGCATCAACAGATTAATGGGAGGAGAATTATATGCTGGAATGACTTCAGCTGGGCCTAGATTCATAAAATGGAGTTGTCAAATATGAACTGAACTTTCATTTTTGCCCAATAACCCTCAACACAGCAGTACTGTCACTTTGAGGGATTGTCTTAGTAATTGATTTGCGTTTTTAGCTGCCTGCTGAATTGTCAAAACATGTACTCTCTTGTAGGTTTGATAAGACAGCATCTGCCAAAAACATCCACTTTAATGTAGACATGGGATTGGCCTCTTGGCAGTGGCAATGAGAAATGTCTTCGAAAATCAAGCTTAGTGGAGCAGGAATGCTTGCTTTGAGCATGTTACAGCATTCTGCCTGTCCGCAAACCGCGGGATAAGGATTTATTGCCAAGTGCTCTTTCTGAAATTGCTGTTGAACCCACCGCATAGAATCACCCCAGAAATTATAATGGAATCACAGACATTAGCACCGTGACGGATTACAAAAGCAGCATGACTTTGGAAGTTTCTTTAGGACTTTTGGACAAGTACCACCAGCCAAGTAGAGATGGCCCAAGCACTCCAACAAACGTTTTTGAAAATTTGTTGTTGACTTTTTTTGACTTGGAAAATTTGAATGCAGCTTACTCTGTCCCATTTCATCCACCTTGTAACAATCAACACAGGTAAACACAGTATTTAGAGAGAAATGAGATCCGGGGTATAAGTAGGTAGTCATTTAACAGTTACAAACATTCATCAGCAGATGTCATTTCCGATAATCAAGTCTGAGTATGAATCAACTGACCGTTGACAGGGACGTTTCCCGTAACCATAAGAACACTTGAAAACCAAAGCCAGCAGACAACCATACAATCTCCATACACAACTGTTCTCCCTGGCTCAACCCTGCTTCACTCCAGATGCTGTATTCCCACCCCCACATAGGAGAATGGGAGTTGTGTTTTCTGATGGCTTCCACATGTCGAGAGGAGACATGGCTGAGTGATTCGCCTCCATCCAGGGACTCATCAGAGAGGAATATTATGTGCCAGGGGTGACGGTTAACAAGTGGGAATCCATCTTTGTTCTCCCAGACACCAAGCTACAGTTTTCTCTCTCCCACCTCATTTCCCCTCACGATAAGCTGTTGAAGACTCTTTATCGTTTTAAGTCGACGACAAATGATCTATGGACTTAAGAGTTCTTGCATGCAGCTTTAATATTATTTTCTCTTATTACAACTTAGGGCGGATGATTTTGGCCTTTCGTGCAAGTTCTCTAATGAGTTCTTTACTTTTTTCTGGTTGGGACATACATACAACGGATCATATTAAACATGTTTAGAAATTTGGGATCCATGTTTTCAACTGCTACTGATGGCACAAGAATTCCTGTAGGAACATGCCAGGATGTTCAGTCGTATCCTTTACCGCTCTACAACAAGGATTGCCAAGCCTGCTCCTGGAAGGCTAACCATCCTGCACAGTTTAGATCCAGCATTAATCAAAATCATCTGAACCAGTTAATCAAAGTGTTCAGGATTACTTGAAAATAACAGACAGAAGCCTGCTAGAATGAAGCCTTTTTTGAGGAGCATGATTGGCTGCCCCTACTCTAAGGTTATCTGATTTGTTACTTGTGCAAGGGCTCGCAAACCTCATTGTTTTAACACACACCCTTAAGTCAGATTCACACAGGGTTTTATGCCGATTTATTCCCGATATTCCCCTCTTGAGAATTGGAGAAAAAATCTTTATGAGAACCATGGTCAGTTCCGATGTTCGGCATGGATTATCTGGTAATATGAGGTGTTTACAGATCGAATCTTGCACCTCCCGATCTACTCGCATACAAATCGGGGCCTCCCCCATCATATAAAACATATTCAATATTTAGGCTTTTAAATCGAGAAAGAAGGTAGGAGCACAGACATTTTGGGGGGCAGTGGCAAAACCTTACTGGGCGTTGGGCAGATATCGCTCGGCTGAAATCATGTTCATTGATTTTGTCACCAGGCCACCCCCCATGCACGGCCTTCAGTGAAAATCCAACTTGGGTACTTGAACTGGAGACCTTCTTGCTTTGGCTCTGCCAGTGTTTAGGTGAACATTTATTCCTGCCCCAAATGCACAACATTGGTTGAGCAAGTCTTGCTGTGAATAGAACAGGGAGTTTTTAAAGGAAGTTTAAGCACAGCCTGGTTTCAGTGACCTTCACTAACATGGGAAACATCCCACAATGCTCTTTGTATCCTGCCCAGGGAGCAAATAACCCTTTCAAGGGTTACGTCTGAAACCCCATTCAACATTTCTTAGTACTTTTACGCATGCACAAATCAAGTCAACTTCAACTTCAAGTCATCTATTTCTAGTAAACAATTCTTTTTGGGTCTCAATTGAGTAACTTAAGTAAGATTCCCACAATGCTCTTTGATCCCTGCCCAGTCAACTGCAACCTTATTAAATATCAATAAACATGTGCACACACACACACACACACACACACAAACACACACACATCATAACAAAATTCTTAAAGTGAGTCATCTGTTTTAAACCATTTTTGTTTATTGAAATTACCACTGATTGCACTTTCATACTGTCCATCTTTCTCTACACTGTATAAGATCTTCCCTAGGACAAAGGATGAACAAGATCATTTTCCTGGTAGAGGGTGTGGCCCTCATTAATTCATTCCAGGTTTATTTGTTGGCTCCTAACAGGCAATAACAGGGTTCAATTAAATATAATCATTCAACCCTGTTATATATGACAGTGAATAACAGGGTTGAATGAACCCAAATACTACTATATGCGTAAAATTTAGCAAATAAAATAAGGATTATTTTCTTATCTTGCTTAAGAAAGGACCCTAATGATGTGCCTCTTTGTTGCCAGAATTGTAAGAAATAACACTTTTTTGAGGTAACAAGATTGCACACAATATGCACTGCTAAATAGCATGTCATTCAAGTTAGCATTCAATATATTTTTATAAAACGAAAGAATTGTGATGTTGATTGTGTTTGGAAGATGACATAATTGAATTCAATGATGAACTGCCTGTTTGCTTTATTGACTCACTATTTTCCTATTTAATGCTGTTCAGTTGCTTTGTTACAATCTATATTGTTAAAGCGCTATATAAATAAAGGTGACAACATGTTGTTAATGGTTGGGTACACATTCAAGAAGAGGGAAAGGCCAAGATGACTAAAATCAATGTAAAAATCTTCAATCACCATTTATTTGATCTGTTTTTAACTACCCATTTTTAATGCTCGGTTAATGTTATATTGATGGTGGTTTATAATGAAGAGATCTGTGTCTCTGAGAAAGTAATGGGACACCAGTTTGTACCCCATTCATGCGGTCTCAAATGAACTGACTTTATCTTTTGAATGCTCATGCTGACTCATAATCAAAAGTTCGTTCTTTGATGAAACAAACAACCTTAACCACTGAAGTGACCCCACCTGTTTGTGTGTGTGTGTGTAAAGAGAAAGGAGGAGGGCTTTTTGTTTGTATAGAGGAAATCAACTGTGAGAGGTGTGTGTACGTGATTGTCGATGTGTGGAGACTCCTAGAGGTTATACATTAGTCTCAAATGGGCTTTGGACACTTTTAAGTGACATGTAATGTCTATTTTAAGACATTATATAACAATTTCCTTTGCACACAGAGGCTCTGGTACACACCGAGATGCCATTTAATTTCCTCTGTCTATTCTTCTTTCTCTCTCGCACATGAATTTGATCTGAAAAAGACTAGGTATGTTGTTATTGCTTATTACTTGGTATAAAGCGTACCGTTAGGACAAAGTTGGCCTGATTTTCAAAGACCTTGTGGAATTATATTGTCTCTGTTTTGCGTCACTGAATGCTTGGCCTATACAAATGTTTTGGGATGTTTATTATGAGTCTAGGACTTAAAATAGTACATGATAGAGGACTGTAATTGAAAAGGCAAGAGCTGAGAGGCCTAAATAATTGGATGAATGAAAAACAAGACTACAGCGCAAACGGTTCCTTGCACGCTAGCAACCTGCACAAATCTAATTGGACTGCGCAGTGATGTCTATAATCAGGCCTAGTTTCCGTTCTTAAATCTACGCTGGCATTTTTATGCATAGTCTACTTTACAACCTTCATGAATCTGAAGATTTTCTTACGGTGTTTTGCGTGTGAAGAGGACTGTTTAGCATTCGCGCTGGTGTTGCTCGGTATCAAATTCACTATATGTTTAACCAACAAGCATCTAGACGCTTCACCTGGCTTTGAAGCCATGGGAACGTGCCTTGCATTGCATATGTGGTTTTTTGAGTGGTACATTACTTGTTTTATTAGAAAACTGCGAAGATGCCATTTCTGAATCAAGCTTTGGTTTAATTTGGTCTGCAAACCTAGGCGAACTGCAGTTTGTTTTTACAATTTATTATGTTTTTTTTTTTTTTTTTTTTTACAATTTTGTCTGACAAACAAATCAGAAAGGAGAGTAGATTAACTTCGGTGGACGTAAACTCGAAAAATTGTGTATTGATGTCTTTCCGCGGATGAAATAAAATACTTTCCGATGTTCATTCATGTATATTTCTTAAAAGTTAGTTAAATCCACCAAAGATAATCTACTCTCCTGTCTGATTTGTTTGTCGAACAAAATATGATTGGTCCGTTCGCCTGTCAATCAAGCACTTTGCGAACAATCAATTGAGGGACAGACACTTCTCAGCTTTCATTCTGAATTTGTGTTTCACTAAAGTCTTGTGGGGTTAGGGCATAAACGATGACAGAATTTTTTTATTTTGTGTCAACTGTCACTTTAATGATCAATAATGCAATCACTACAAGTTTTTTTTTTCATACATTCATACATCAATGTTAAAGTTCTAAATAAGTTCTCGACAGATGTTTCTTGAACCTCTTCGAGCGGTTATGCTTTCAAATGAAATCCCATAATGTCTGTTGCTAAAAAGCCAGCTAGTTTCTCCGGCACTGTAAAATAAACATTTAATCCAGAAGGAGTTAAGAGGATACCGTGTCGGATCAGAGAAATATGCACCCAGTGGGCTCAAACAGCTCCCCAGGGTACATAATGGCTTCTATGACCAGGCCAAAGTTCGAACCCCACCTCTGGGTAAATGGCCACTGTGTTGAGTAAACTTGACTGAACCCTCTGACCTGCTGTGGGGTCTGAGGCTGAAGGACAGAAGCCAGCGTTGGCTGCCCTCCACAGGCTGGGAGGTCTGGCCTCTGCAGCGGTGAAGTCTTGCCATCTGTTGGCGGTTCCCGTGCCTTGTGGGTAACCCATCCTGTTTGTTTAGCAATATCAAACCATGGGTTTACAGAAACCCCATGGCAATGCTTAAATATTATTCCACACCTTCCCATGGATGAGAGAATCAAGTGAAGCTTGGCTCTATTCTAACCGAGCAGAACAACAAGCGAAGACAAGGCCCAGGAGTTTAGGAGCGATCTTGCGGAAGAGATTCTTTGGACTCTCTCTGCTCCTAAACCCTTGTTTTTGGGCCCTACTGATGGCCAGACTAAATGAACAATTATGTGTCAACATTATTTTAGACAGTGGGAATTTTCCATTGTGATTGAGGGCCAAATCGCTCTTATTCTGTGCACTAAGCCTGACAGGCATAACATGAAAGCAAGGCACTGATATAAAACAAACATTATATGAATATGCAACAACTTGTGTAATATAACTTTACAGTATGTAAGAAACGCAAGAGAAGCTGAACTCTTCATCTGGTTTGAAATGTTCATCTTTAGTTTTTCTAATTATCACACGCAGGACTGTTTCGAACCAGTCACACTTTTGTAATAAACTCCAAAAGTTCGTTAGTGGCGCCACCTATTGGTAAAAATACTGAACTTAATATATGTTAAGCTGTTAGTGTTAACGTAAGTAATATTACTGGTAAAACTATTACATATTTAATAACTTTTTTTTTTGTCAATTTAAATAAATCTGTAATAAAAATATCATACACATGGATGAAAATGGAAATAATTTTAAGTTAGCACTAAAATTAAAATGTTTATAAAAACTTAACCTATAATATAAAAAATAATTAAACATGAATTGGAAAGAAATATTGTTTAATTTGTTTGAAATAACTAATAAAACTGCAAAATTACCAAAATATTTAACGAATTAATAGACTAATATATATATATATATATATATATATATATATATATATATATATATATATATATATATATATATATATATATATATATATATATACAAATAATATTCCAAATAACACTAAAACTATAAAAAAAATTATAATACCACTTAACACACACACACACACAAAACGCTGGGTTGGATTTAATTAGATGGCAAATAATTTGGTAATTTCTCCCAGGTTTGGTTTGGTTTATTTTCATTTATTTATTTACTTTCTGACACTTCTTTTACAACACCAAAAATCCATATAGTCTACATAAGTGCAGAGTCCACAGGTCTCTATAAGTGAAGAGAAACTGACAGGAAAAGAAACAATCAGGAATGATTTACTGCTTTCACATAATTATACAAAAGGAATAGAAATAAAAACTTGTGCTTACCTATAGGCACTGTGATGGAATAACTATGATCCCATATAAGTGTGAGTGCTGAATAGGGAGATACGCAGTGTTCTCCCCAGTGCTCTGATCGATCACCATTATCCCATCCCTGTAAGGACATTTCTCCCTCATGAATATGGAAACATTGATACTGTCCAGATCAGGCAGTGTATCAGAGACTCACCTCTCCCAGTCGGTGTAGTAAAAGTGGCTGTCATAGATGGCCAGACTGAACGGGTAATCCAAAGCATCCTGGAACACACGTCTCTCTGTCCCGTCAGGAGATATGCACTCCAGTTTCTTTGTGCCTGGTGATTTAGTAGACTTTTATCTTAAATTTGTCCTACAGATATGCGAGATGCTGTATTTTGTGGAAACACTTACCTGCATCCGCCCAGCACAGGCGATTTGTGTCTAAGTCCAGTGTCAAGGCATTGGGCAACATGAGACCCAGTTGAACCAGTACTTTCCTCTTTTGTCCCTCCAGTGATGAGCTCTCTATTTTGGGGGCATCGCGGTTCCAGTCGCTCCAATATAAGGTTCTGAAGGACATGTGCAGTAGAAACACTTCAGAGCACGACAACTGCACCATATAAATTAATATACTGGTATGTATTGCAGGACTACATAATAAAGCCGTCAGTATATATGACTGATATGGCTCGAAAGCATTCATGGATGCATAATAGTAAACACAGTATAAATATGCACGGACAACAAATGAAGGATTTTGATAATATTTCTTACTGACCCCCTCTTAGCATCCACTACGATGGCTCTGGGATTCACCAAATCAGAATCAATCAGCACTTGTCTGCTCCTGCCGTCTAGACCGGACGTCTCAATCCTGTCTTTCCCACTGTCTGCCCAGAATAACTTCCTGTGCACAGTGTCTATTGCAATTCCCTCCGGCTGGACCAAGCCTGGAATTTCACATTGCGTAATTGGGGAACATGGAGAGAATACGTGGGTGATGCAACCATCATAATTCCCCATAATTACAGACAGACAGATAGACATAGATAGATAGACAGATAGATCACCTTGGCTGATAACAGACTCTGGCTCAGACCCAAATCCTAATAGCGCTCTGTTAATTGTACGTCGTCCAAAATCTGTCCAGTACAACATGTTCTCCTGACAGTCGAAGCTGATTCCAATCACGATGGAGTCCTGCAAAGCATCATTATTTTTGCTTAATCAGACAAGAGTTTTGGATTTTCGATTTGATCATGTATTGTGTTTATGAGGGTCTACCTTTAAGGCCAGTAAAACAGTGGACTTGTCTTGAACTGGGTCTGTTTCATCGAGAGGAATGACTCCAATCTGTGAGGCTTGTGTGTAAAGGATAGCAGGCCCTGAAGGGGAGGAGCTTATGACAGGATGCATCAGTGCATTGTTCAGCGCCGCTGCATCACCTGAGATACCTGACGGGTAAAACAAATAAAGAGCAGACATTATGACATGACTATAGGGCACTGCATGATCTGGGGAAAAAAAAATCTGAATCATAAAAAGTGCATGCTAAATAACTTCAATACTCACAGGGGGGCTTTACATCATCGTAGGACCGCGTTCCAATAATTTCTATGCCTTGGTGGTCCACACACCAGCAGAAACTGCTGTTGCCGTAACATTGCACAGGCAGGAAATTCCCGTGAGCGTCACAGAGGGGCATATAGTCCTGAGAGGACGGCCGACCATTATAGTGAGTCAAGAGTGAAAGCCTCCAGCGCTCGCACACAGTCTCCACACGGGGAAGCAGGGCCGCTGAGGAAGAAACATTTTTCCAGAAATGTTTCAAATCTCTGACCATCCACCGCATCCATATATCTTGCCTCAATGAATGACTGTGTGAGCGTTAATTACAGTTAGGCCGTCTCATGAGGGATAATTATGTCATATATAGTTGGAGGTGAACACCACTCCCACAACACACGCAATGCAACAGTAGGAACAACAAGTGTGTCGTGTGTCCCTGTGTTTGAAATGCTGCGGATTTTGCAACATGCTGTTGCTGATCGTTTTTATTTTACAGTAACTTAAATGACAATGGACCAAGATATTTCAGGAGATTCAAAAGTACAAACCAAAAGTTTGGACACACCTTCTCATTCAAAGAGTTTTCCTTATTTTCATGACTATGAAAATTGTAGATTCACACTGAAGGCATCAAAACTAGATTTTTTTTTTTTTTTTTTTGTAAAAACAAGTTAAAAGTAAGTAAGTTTTCTCACTTAAAAAGAATATATATCGTTTATTATTATATCAGAAATTTTCTTGAGCATGCAATGGGCATATAAGAATGATTTCTGAAGGATCATGTGACCCTGAAGACCAGTGTTATTTTAAAATCATTGAGATTCTATTAAAGTTTTTGTTCATATTTTGAAATAGATTTATTGTGTTAATTTTTAAGTTTTAGTAATTTTGTTATGTTTTAGCATTTTGCATATTTTTGTTGGACTGTGTCTATATATTTTTATTCTTTTTTATTTCAGTTTAAGTTTATTTTATACACCAAGTTTGATTAAAAAAGACTAAATTAGCTGAAAGAAAATATGTTTTTTATTTTTATTTTATTAATTTATTTATTTGATTTCCATTTATTTAAAGTAATGGATTTTACTGTTCTTTTTTAAAGTTATTTTATTTTTGATCGAATAAATGCATCCTTAATAAGCATTAGAGGCTCCTTTCAAAAAAAGAAATGTATATCTGACCAAATTGAAAGTTAGCAAGCAATAGCTGCTGAATGTGAAGGCATACATTCATACCTGGTTGATCACAGTTGGCATGCGCTGTGCCAGGCATTGTCCTGGTGCCCACTCTCTCCTGTCCTCTACTGTCCACACACCAGCAGTGTCCAGTGGTGCCCAGACACTGCAGGGCTTTGTACTGCCCTTTCTCATCACACTGAGGAATGAAGGCCTCCAGGTCTGGGTAGATGCTTAGATTCTCCTGCAGACTTTCTCTGTGCTGCTGGCACACAGTTAAGATGGGTTTGGGCTTCTCTAGCAGAGAGAGAAAAAAAAAAATGTTCCACTAAGTGGCATAGTATGATTAAACCAAGTCCTGGATCAAAAAATGTTGTTCCAGGAACATGGTCTACTTGTTTCAAGTACGCTATGGAAGATTAAACAACTCATTTGTGTTTGATTGATTTATAATACACAGCTGAACATAATATTTGACTTGATTGTTGGGCTTCTTCTGTGTTATAAGCAAAGAGAACAGTCTGTAACTGAGCTGACAGGGAGAACTGTTATGTTTTCGTTTGATAAATGTTGTGGTTTACGTGGTGGTTGGCAGAGGAAGCCGTCGCCCTTGTATTCAGGCCAACACTGGCAGTGGAAGGAGCCCTGGGTGTTGAAGCAGGAAGCAAACGGATGACAGAGCTGAAGAAAACACTCATCGATATCTGTAGAAGAAGAGAATGATGGGCCTCATGTGAAATACAACTCTTGAATTTGTACCATGTTTGGTTCTCATGCATGAAAGTGTTTAATAAATGTCTGCACTGAATGATCATGATTGATGAATGACCGTAAATTGTGCATAAAATAGTTCTTACAGAAATTACATTTTTACTTTTAAAATTTTACTGTGTAACAGTAAGGTCATTGAATTTGATTGGATTGAAGAGTGTTCATAAAGTGCTGATATACAGTACAGCAGCACTTGAGGTTGCCAGTCTGTATATTAGTGGTAGGATTTAGTGGCCCTTTCTGCAGAAAACGTCGTTACGCCAGAGGTTGGCGATCTTCTTACGATTGAGTCATTGAATCATTTACTCAAAAGAGTAGTAATTTAACTGTTATGTTAAAGCATTAGTGATGGGAGCTTTCCAAAGGTCTGAATCAACTGAACTGGTTGCTTTGCGAAATTATTCACTGTTTCGGAGCACTGTGTTGTAACTACAATGGCGGCACAAATATTTCAACTTTGTACAAAACATACAGCGAATGTTTTCATGAAAGTGTAAGCTGTGAAATGTAATCTTCAAATCAATAAATACAAAATTAATTAAGTTTTGGTATAATTTGTAGTGCTTATTCTGTATTTTTAAACCATATATTTGACATGGGTTCACGAAATCAACTCCACCTAGTGGCGAACCATCAAAATGTGTAAACAGTTAGAAAACATATAATGTAGCAAAGCCCCGTTTTCGGAAATCATATGGCTTATCCAGTTTAAAACACTCCCAAAATCACTGATTCACAAAAATAGATTCATAGAGGTTTATAAAGCTAAATGAAGCATTACAATTTCTGTGTTACATTACCACTGTTTTTATGTAGCAGATTAATAAAAAGGAAGTTCACAAAAAAAAAAAAAAGAAAGAAAATGTCTTTGAAAATTAAAGAAATTGTAAACAAAGCTGGAAAAAGTATACTCTAAAAAGACTTCTTTTTGCCCTGGTTCTGTTTGAAATGATGTCACACCAGTTTTTTATTTGATTTCACTTGAATTATAATCAGGACCTCACAAGAACTGGTGGTCTGACTATTACGACTATGATTAACTGCTAAAAAAAAAAGGCTCCCAAGGCCTAAGAAACGTTTACTCACAACACCCAAATTCTCTTACAAATATTACAACATACTGAACACCTACCCACACACACATGCAAATCGAGATCAAACTCATAGCCAGATTGACAGTTGCAGTGATGGCCACCCGGCATGTTCACACACTCGGAGTGAGGACCACAGGAACTGAGCCCCTCTGCGCACTCGTCTACATCTGGATCACAGATTCAAAACCCAAGAGAGCCATTTGGAATTTTAGCCAAGGCAGTAATTCAATTAAGGCATGAGATGACCCACAGTTATGAAGTTATTTTTGATTCAAAACAACTGAACACCTGTGGCAGTGCGATTTGTAGTTGTAGAGAAAAGCATTTACACACCCGCATCAAGAAATGTGAAGTCGTGGAGAAATGTTGAACATCCGCAAATCAGTATGTGAATTCATCAAATGAGAGTTGCACACTTGTAGAATATTTTCTCAGAAATGTCTTGTATATTTTTCTAACACAAACACAAAGTACATAACTACAGCTGCTTGAATCTGCAGCGATGAATCTCAAACACTGTTTTTCGCTTTCAAGTGACAAGTTTCGCGCTCTCCCTTTTGCACCGAGATATTTGGTTCAAAAGTGATTTGTGCATCTGTAGAGGTAGTGGGCGGGACTGTTTAGAAATTACAGAATTTCAGCCAATCAGAAGAGCTACTGAGCCGGTAGATATAAGTTTTACGCCCCTGTTGTTCCTCATGCGTCCAGTGGGGGGAGGCTGCAGACCTATGACCTACTGTAAAATGTATTATTTATATATAATTATAAAACAGTGTTTGAGATTCATCGCAGCAGATTCAAGCAGCTGTAGTTATGTACTTTGTGTTTGTGTTAGAAAAATATACAAGACATTTCTGAGAAAATATTCTACAAGTGTGCAACTCTCATTTGATGAATTCGCGTACTGATTTGCGGATGTTCAACATTTCTCCACAACTTCACATTTCTTGATGCGGGTGTGTAAATGCGTTTTGCACCACATTCACTGCAGCAATTGTTTAAAAAATGTGAGCGTGCGAGTTTCTAAATGTGTGATTTGTAGAATAGGATTTGTGCACCTGCAATGAAAAATTTGAGAAGGTGTAACTGTTGTGTTGTGTTTGTGGGAGAGAAAAAAAGGCTACAGGTTTGCAACTCTTAAAACATTTCTCTCTGTGACTTCAAATTTACTGATACACATGTGTGGCTTTTCTCTACAACTACAAATCGCACTGCCACAGGTGTTCAGTTGTTTTGAATCAAAAATGACTTCATACACAGTCTCCAAGGAAGCTCTCAAAGGAGCAGACATAGCAAGCGCTTGGCTTGATGTCATAATATGACATAGAGGAACACTGAAATAATTGTACCATAGCAGTTGCGTCCATCCCCATGGAAGCCCTCGGCACACTGGCAATGGTACTGAGTGCCATCTCCTGGCAGGCAGAGAGCCATGGGGTCACAATGGTGCTTTCCAGTTGAACAGGGATTCAACTCTACAAGCCCAGGTAGCTCACCTGGTAACATAAAAAAATTCCTCAACAAGATCCAAAATTTAAAAAGAAACACAACTAACAATAACCCGCATTATAGAATTGTTTGGTTATCAGTATGTTTCTTACCTCCTATGGGTCCCACTTTGTTGGTTATGGCATATCTAAGGGTGGTTCCTTCTGTGAACGTGACCATCAGATGCTCCACATTCACCTGCTGAAAGTCTGGTATGGTCCATGGGCTGTGCTCACAGCTACGGAAACTCACGTTCTGGTGCAGCTTGTTGGAGAATGTCTCAGATCCACCGTTTTCTGACACCACCATGTACTCCCGCAGGGAAGATGATGTCACAACTGAGCCAGACACAAATTACATTACCCATAATGCACAAAGAACACATATTAAAGCATTAACTTTGGACTCAAGTGGCTTTTAAACATGCAGTAGTACTATCGATAAAAGACGTGAATGTTCAGTAATGAGTTACATTTATTATTAATTATTACTGCAATAAACAGTTTTTCAGATAATCAGAATATCTCATGTAGCTTTGCAAATTTGATTGGCTGAGGGTGTTGATGTTCAGTCCAACTACACTGAGATATTTCTCTATCACTGTTTATGGAAGCCCATTTCCACCATATAAGGAAAAACTAAATCATAATAATTATATTATATTTATGTCATAATTATGACATAAACATTCAAAATGATTCTTATGATTTTCTAATATTTTCGATTTAATTTAATGAATTAATATCTCATAATTTCAGCTTTATCTCATGATTTAAATCAAAATCAACTCCACCTAGTGGCGAACCATCAAAATGTGTAAACAGTTAGAAAACATATAATGTAGCAAAGCCCCGTTTTCGGAAATCATATGGCTTATCCAGTTTAAAACACTCCCAAAATCACTGATTCACAAAAATAGATTCATAGAGGTTTATAAAGCTAAATGAAGCATTACAATTTTCTGTGTTACATTACCACTGTTTTTATGTAGCAGATTAATAAAAAGGAAGTTCACAAAAAAAAAAAAAAGAAAGAAAATGTCTTTGAAAATTAAAGAAATTGTAAACAAAGCTGGAAAAAGTATACTCTAAAAAGACTTCTTTTTGCCCTGGTTCTGTTTGAAATGATGTCACACCAGTTTTTTATTTGATTTCACTTGAATTATAATCAGGACCTCACAAGAACTGGTGGTCTGACTATTACGACTATGATTAACTGCTAAAAAAAAAAGGCTCCCAAGGCCTAAGAAACGTTTACTCACAACACCCAAATTCTCTTACAAATATTACAACATACTGAACACCTACCCACACACACATGCAAATCGAGATCAAACTCATAAACACAACTAACAATAACCCGCATTATAGAATTGTTTGGTTATCAGTATGTTTCTTACCTCCTATGGGTCCCACTTTGTTGGTTATGGCATATCTAAGGGTGGTTCCTTCTGTGAACGTGACCTTTATCTCATGATTTAGTATCTCATAATTTTTGCTCTATCTCATGACTTAGTATCTCATAATTTCAGCTTTATCTCATGACTTAGTATCTCATAATTTTAGCTCTATCTCATGACTTAGTATCTCATAATTTTAGCTCTATCTCATGACTTAGTATCTCATAATTTCAGCTCTATCTCATGACTTAGTATCTCATCATTTCAGCTTTATCTCATGACTTAGTATCTCATAATTTTAGCTCTATCTCACGACTTAGTATCTCATAATTTTAGCTTTATCTCATGACTTAGTATCTCATAATTTCAGCTTTATCTCATGACTTAGTATCTCATAATTTTAGCTCTATCTCATGACTTAGTATCTCATAATTTTAGCTGTATCTCATGACTTGGTATTGTCACAGTGTGTCTGGTCTGTGTATCACTGGGTGTCCACTAGAGGTCTCACTTCCCCTTATCGTCACTGTTCATTGTTTTCAGCTGTTTTCACTTACATCGTTTGCACTTGTCTTTAAATACCTGGGTTGTTTCTGTCCTTGTTACGGAGTCCTTGTTTAATGTCTAACGTTACATGTCAGTCAACCCTTGCTTTGTCTAGCCTTGCCTTGCCCTGTGTTCGTGTCCTGTTTATGTTTTGTTTTGGATGTTCTGGTTTTGACCCTGCTTGGACTGTTTACTCTCTTGGATTACCCTTATAATAAAGATACATACCTGCACATGGTTCTCTCGCTTGGTTCCTGAAACGCCGAACGTGACAGAAGGACTCCGTCAAACAGAGAACCAGCGGTATGTCAGCCCATGCCTCATCCCCAGCCACAGAGCGGGACAGAGGCGATTTTGAGGGAACTCGCCTGGTGGTTTTCCGGGGAACCAGGGGAGGTCGCCGAGGAGGGAGTGGTCGAGAGGAGACTCGGCATCACTCTCAATCATGGTCTCCCTTCAATTCGGGGCTTCTGTGGAATGGGTCAGAGCCACCATCTCACCATGGCGGACGGAGAGGGAAGAAGAAGAGCCCGCCCGCCATGGTGGCGCCACTGCCCATGATGGCCGCTAGATCCGCGCCACGAAGATGGATGGAGGCCAGCCCAGTACCACAACCCAAGATGGCCCTGCGCCACAGCACAAGATGGCCGCCAACCCAGCGCCGCTGCGGTGCAGGGCCACCAACCCCGCACCACGAGGCAAGATGGAAGCCAGCCTCACACCACAGTACCAGATGGCCACCAGCTCAGCCCCGACATTCAAGATGGCTGCTGACTCATTCCTGGAGTATTTCTCCACGCTGTCACAGATTCTAGAAGTTCCGAAGACTATTCACGTCAAGGCTGCTGAGTCAGCGCCACAGCCCAAGATGGCCGCCAGCTTAGAGCCACAGCACAAGATGGCCGCCAAACCAGCGCCACAGCACCAGATGGCCGACTCAACGCCTGAGTTGAGGCGAACGTTCCCGAGCGGGCCGCTGCCGTCCAGGGGGACGTTCCCGAGCGGTTCGCTACCGTCCAGGAGGACGTTTCCGAGCGGACCGCTGCCGTCCCCGAGGCGGTGCCCGATGCCGAGGAGGTGCCCGATGCCTAGGCGGTGCCCGATGCTGTTCCGGAGGTCGAGGTGATGCCCGATGCCGAGGCGGTACCCAATGCTGTTCCGGAGGTCGAGGCGGTGCCCGATGCTGTACCGGAGGACGAGGCGGTGCTCGATGCTGTTCCAGAGACCGAGGTGGTGCCCGATGCCGAGGCGGTGCCCGATGCTGTTCCTGAGATCGAGGCGATACCCGAGGCTGTTCCAGAGGCCGAGGTGGTGCCCGATGCCGAGGCGGTGCCCGATACTGTACTGGAGGCCGAGGTGGTGCCCGATGTCGAGGTGGTGCTCGAGGTGGTTCCAGAGGCCGAGGCGGTGCCCGAGGCCGTTCCCGATGCGGTGCCCGAGACCGTTACCGAGGCGGTGCCTGAGGCCATTCCCGATGCAGTGTCCGAGGCCGCTCCCGATGCCTTGACCGAGGCGGTGCCCGAGACCATTCCAGAGACAGTGCCTGAAGCCAAGGCGCCTCAGGTCTTCACAGACAGTCCAGAGTCTAGTCAGATTCCCGTGGACTCTCCGGAGTCAAGTCAGGTTCCGGTGGACTCTCCGGAGTCGGGTCAGGTTCCGGTGGACTCTCAGGAGTCGAGTGGGGTTCCGGTGGACTCTCAGGAGTCGAGTGGGGTTCCGGTGGACTCTCAGGAGTCGAGTCGGGTTCCGGTGGACTCTCAGGAGTCGAGTCGGGTTCTGGCCGACCCTCCGGAGTCGAGTCGGGTGCCAGTGGACCCTCCAGAGTCGAGTCAGGTGTTTATGGACCCTCCAGAGCCAGGGCCAGTCACCGATTACCCTCTAGAGCCAAGTCAAGTCACTGGGTGGTCTGCTGCTCCGCCCTGGGGGACTCCAACATTGACCACGAGGACGTGGTGGTCATCTGCTCCGCCCTGGGGGACTTTGACGTTGACCACGAGGACGTGGTGGTCGTCCGCTCCGCCCTGGGGGACTCTGGCGGTGACCACGTGGACGTGGTGGTCTTCCGCTCCGCCCTGGGGGCTCTGGCCTGGACCACAAGGCTGTGGTGGTCTTCCGCTCCGCCCTGGAGGGCTCTGACTTTGACCACAAGGCCGTGGTGGTCTTCCGCTATGCCCTGGAGGGCTCTGGCCTTGACCACACGGCTGTGGTGGTCCTCTGCTCCGCCCTGGTGGATGCCTCAACATGCCCTTTATGGACTTCTGTTTGTGTATTTGAGTTCTGTTATGTTTCTGTCTGTTCCCCTTAGTTTGTCTGGCCCTCCATCCCTCCCCCTGAACCTCCTCCGGTCCTCCTCCCTCCTGGTCCTTTTTGTTCTGTTTGGTGTGTCTGAGGAGCATCTGGTAGCTGCTCCTTAGAGGGGGGGTTATGTCACAGTGTGTCTGGTCTGTGTGTCACTGGGTGTCCACTAGAGGTCTCACTTCCCCTTATCGTCACTGTTCATTGTTTTCAGCTGTTTTCACTTACATCGTTTGCACTTGTCTTTAAATACCTGGGTTGTTTCTGTCCTTGTTACGGAGTCCTTGTTTAATGTCTAACGTTACATGTCTGTCAACTCTTGCTTTGTCTAGCCTTGCCTTGCCTTGCCTTGCCCTGTGTTCGTGTCCTGTTTATGTTTTGTTTTGGATGTTCTGGTTTTGACCCTGCTTGGACTGTTTACTCTCTTGGATTACCCTTATAATAAAGATACATACCTGCACATGGTTCTCTCGCTTCATTCCTGAAACGCCGAACGTGACAAGTATCTCATAATTTCAGCTTTATCTCATGATTTAGTATCTCATAATTTTAGCTCTATCTCATGATTTAGTATCTCATAATTTTAGCTCTATCTCATGACTTAGTATCTCATAATTTTAGCTCTATCTCATGACTTAGTATCTCATCATTTCAGCTTTATCTCATGATTAAGTATCTCATAATTTTATCTTTATCTCATGACTAAGTATCTCATAATTTTAGCTCTATCTCATGACTAAGTATCTCATAATTTGAGCTTTATCTCATGAATTAGTATCTCATAATTTTGACTATCTCAAGACTTAATATATAATTTCAGCGTTATCTGATGACGTATCTCATAACTTTATATGTATCTCAAGACTTAATATCTCATAATTTCTGCTTTATCGCATTAATTAATATCTCATAATTTCAGCTTTATCTCATGACATATTATCTAGGAGTGTAACGGTACACATATTGAACAAACTTTTTCAGGAAATTCAAACAATACATGCTGTTTTGATGCTCTTTGATGTGGCGTGACATATCGCTGTATAAATGCCTCAGCTCTGATAGCAGCGAATGAGTGCGATCATCCCCTCATCTTTATTACCAGCTTTAACGCAAAATATATTTTGTCCTCCTGCTGTACCAAAACCATACAGAACCGTGATATGGTATGTACCGAAAACCGAGGTACCATTACACCCCTAGTATCTCAAAATTTAATGACTCATGATTTAGTGTCACATTATTTCAACTTGTTTGTCATAATTTAGACTTCATAATTATGACTTAGAATCTCATAATTTAAATTTTTTTTATCCCATTTTTCTTTGTTATCACGTTCCATACTGAATGTTCTCGGGTTTTAGGTCAACTTGCAGGTTACATTGTTATCGTTACAGTTCCACTTCCTTTGGAACTATTTTCTTTGGTGGAGCATAAATAGAAAAAGAGACCGTCGATATGATGTGTAACTTAAGTTACTCAGTAATGAACAATGTGAAATAATATGGAATTAACTGAAGACTAACCATAGTCATTACTCTTCAAGATTGTTTACAAGAATTACCTGATTGGTTGTATTGATAGGTCTCTTTAAAAGGCAGAATATGGACTTTAGCACCATCGGGAATGCTAGGTAAATCTCCATTGATCCTAATGTCAAAATTCAAATGGTTGAATGAATCCATTCCTTGAACCTCTTGAATAATGGTAACACGCTGACCTTGTGGGCTGAAGACCAGCTCTGCCCGATGAGAAAACTCAGCACCTGGAGAAAATATGTTTTCTTTCTTTAGACTTTTTCATGATCTGTGTGACATAAATTAATGGAGCTTCAGATAAGGAAAACAGTCAAACCAGATATGCTGAAGCCATTCAGATGGTCCTGGAGCTCAAGAGCAAACAGCCAACCAAATGTGGAGACCAGCGGGCTCACAGCCATCAGAGCCCAGCCTGCCTGAGCTGGGACAGGACTAATGGAGATGTATACGCGACCTTCTCCCACCACAGCAAAGCCATGGATGTCCACATTGTTTAGCTGAACTTTTATGTCTCCAACAGAAACAAGGCCATTCAGCTTTCCACTTAAAGGCTGAGAAATGCCTGCAAAATGTAAATTATCTTTCACATTTTTATTAGAAACTAATATTAAAATGAAAGTCCACCCAAAAATGTAAATTCTGTCATTGATTACTCACCCTCATGTCTTTCCAAACTCGTTAGGCCTTAGTTAATCTTAGGAAACACAAATTAAGATATTTTTGCTGCAATACGAGAGCTTGTTGAGTAAAGTTGTTATTTTATTTTATTTTCTTACAAAATGTATTCACATAGCTTCATAAAATTACAGTTGATGTCACGTGGACTATTTTAATGACTACCTTTCTGGGCTTTGAACATGTCAGTTGCTTCGCTGGCAGGGTCAGAAAGCTCTCAGAAAATATCTTAATATGTGTTCTGAAGATGAAAAAAGATATTATGGGTTCGGACCATGACATGAGGGTGAAGAATTAAAGACAGAATTTTCATTTTTGTGTGAACTATTCCTTTAAAGGTATCATAGTCACAATAAATGACATGATAAGAAAATACTAGACCAAAAAAACTCACCCATGGGTAAACATTGTCTACCATTGCCATAATAACCAGAACGGCAATGACAGCAAGGACCAGTTGGATAGTCTGTACAGTAACCATCCTGAGAACAGAATTTTAGGTGCAGGCCACACATTTTGGTCACATTATTTGAAGTAGCGTGTAATACATCTTGGTTTGGTTTTGGGGGCTGTTGAACAAGTGAAGCTGGGATGTCCAATTGGGCCTTAGAAGTAGATTTATCTGCAGGCATGTTTGATTCTACTGTAATGTAGAAATCTTCATCTGTGCTGTGCAAGCTGCCAAAACCCACTGAATCAGACTTTGGGATGGAAGCAGGAACTACCTTCTGGAATGGGAACCGGCTGGATCCGATGTGGAAAACCCACAGTCCATTTACCCCGGTGTTCCCTGACCTGAGAGTTGCATAAGTAACACAATTATGTTTTATATCGCTATACAATTTGACACAAATAACTTCACATAAATAATCATCTTTAATACTGCATTCAATAATTAATGCAGAAAGCTACTTGCACAAGCATACATCTGAAATGGATAAAAGAAAAAAAAATTTGAATGCACTTACTTATAGAGGTTCTTGCTGGTCTCATTATAGCTAAACAGACGGTAGAAGAGCTCTTCTGTACCATATGTATCACCTCTGTTAAAACCAGCCTGAGTTTTACCTTGTCTTATTGACATGTTTGTATGATTGTTACTGATATTTATCATCTTCTGCTCATCCTCTGGATAAAGGAACAAGGCATATGTGTCTGATTTATTGCCGGCCAACACAACCTGGAAACTGGTTACCTACATGGTAAACACAGCAAAGCTAATATTGATATTAACAACTTTACAAATCAAAATATTAATTTATTTGAAACATTTATAGTGTGGATGAAAATATTTTCTTTTACACAATATGTAATTGGGAGCTGGAGCCCTTCCTCTTCACAGGCAACATTGTCCCATGTGGCGATGACTGTGTGGCTGGACTTAAATGCAGAATCAGTAAAACCTTGCTGCACCATTTCAGAAGCTCGGATTAAAACATCTAATGATTCCTCTGCACGGTAAAACACAGATCCTTTCCCTCGTCCTGAACTAATGTTTGTCAGGAAAGGTGCAATGGCAGAGAAGCTGAGAGGAAACATTTTTCTTAAATACTGACTCTCTCCAGGTGGAGGCTGAAGGGACAAGAACCCATTTGTGGAAACCTGAGGAATGAAATTACATTTTAAGCTTCAGACTCCAAATGCTCAGTAAATATGGTTGCATTTGTAATTTCATTGATTTTATTTTTTTGTTATTTACAGGTACAAGAAGAAAATCAGCACACGAAAAAAGCATTAGCATTGGTCTTTAATTTATTATTATTATTATTATCTTATTTATTTTTTACATAGATATTACTGCACATGCTACAACATACAAATTATGAAATAATGAATAAATACTTGTACATTTCCAATTTGACTTTTTTATGTAATGAAAACAATGGCTTACATAAAGAATGTTGAACTGGACGTCGTAGAACTGTAATGGCTTTTTTATCTTCAGGGCTTCAGACACTTCATCATCACCATCCTGAAGAACTGAATCCCCTTCAGATAATCCAAAAGGGAAAAAATTGTCCTTTTGAATTGCATTCATAAAACAAACATTTGTAAAAAGCAAAGCAAATACCCAGCAGTTCTTCATTTCGAGAGGGAGCTGCTTCGATCTGGGGCACTTAAATATAATTGTCCCTGTAGAAATTCATGAGATGTGACGCTGTGGTCACTTAAAATGAAAGGACGCCTTAACCACAATCCACATGGTTACCAAAATGTCTATGGGAGGGTTCTGGAAGGCGGGTGCAAAGCATACAATGCACAAATGTTCATTAAATTTGAATAATAAAAAAAATCCTTTGTACAAACAAACAAATGCTTCATCAGGTCTGTTTTATATATATATATATATATATATATATATATTAAATCCACTTTAGGTATTTTACTAATTATAAGTACTTTTGCAACTACATGTAAACTAACTCTCTTTAGACTATTAGTAGACTGTCAGGTTAGGGTTGGGGTAAGTAAAATAAGTTGATGTACTTATGTACTTATAAGATACATCTAGTTGGTAGGATGTCTGTTGGGGAACCATCAAAATAAACTGTTAGCCAATTATAAGTAAACCGTGTAAAGCGCTGGTTTGGGTGGAGACTTTTATTATGAAAAAGCAGATATCTGCACCATATGGAAATTTAAAGTGTGTTCACCTGAATTTAAAAGGGACATTAGATGCAAGATTACGTTCTCCTTTTGGAAACAAGCAGCCAATGAAGTAAGTTTTTTACTTCTATTATTTATCATTGTTGTGCATTGTGTTGCTGTGTGGAAGAGAACAAATCTCAACAAATCTCGCCAAATATTATAGTTAATTGGTTGAAGTGAACTTAACTCTGTTTAAAATGTTTACAAAGACAACTTTTATTTAATGTATTTATGGGTTTATATTCTTTGTTTTTACTTTATATATGTGTATTTAGTTCTCATGGCATCTTGAGTTGGTTGGTTATGAACCATTCAATAATACTTGTGCTTGTGAAATTACTGGGGGGAGCAACAGCAGGGTTGCCAACTCTCACGCATCTGGCGTGACACTCACGCTTTCAGCATCAATCTCACGCTAAAGTCGCGAGATGAGTTAGAGTTGGCAACCCAGGCAACAGTGAGAATTCAGCTTCTCTTTGTGAATATAAGAAATGAAGACCCAACCAGCGGTCAGCAAAGCTTCAAGCTAATATCAAGTTCATCTGGATTCTGCAAAATGAAGTACTGCTTACACCAGTAACTAAGAAGCAGAATCAAGTTAAGACCAACAAGTTAAGCACACACACGTTCAAGTTAAGTTGCTTAAAGTGGACTTATTCTTGATATTTGCTTAAAAGAGACTCCGTGTTCAGTGTTCAGAAGTGTTCAGTGTTATTTTAAAGAAGTGCTTGTGTTAGGGGCTTGCTCTTTATTCTTTAAGTCACTTTGGAGCAAGTATTAAACTTAAATAAGAAGATAATTTTTGACTGAACTGTTGAAAATATCCATGTTCAGTATACAATTCATGCTGTATGTACTCTTAAAAATAGATAAATAGAAAATGGCAGAATGTGGCCAGTCTGCTAGGAGTAGCAAAGACAATTTAACAGAGATTATGCAATCACAGCAACAATTACATTCCCAGGAATGTATAGATACATGAATCAATAGCTATTGATGATACAGATTTAGAGCCACAAAGAAGTCAAAGAACACGTAAATTAACTGAGAAGGGTTAAGAATTGCATGACGAAAAGTTGGCTAAACTTAAAAATCACTTTCAAGGAAAAGTTTAATGCTTTGGCTAGAGATGCTAGACAAAAACTAAAGGGGTGTCTCTCCAACAAAATGCTGCAAGATCTTAAAGGCATAATAAGCTCTGCTTCAAAGGATTTAAATGTTGTTGATGTGAGTCCTGATATTGATATTCGTCGCAGAATAGACACTTGTGGTGCTGTCACTAAGATGATAGTTGATTCGGCATGGAGTCGTTTAGGAGAAGGAATTGAGGGTCAAGATCCTTTCAATCATGGGGGATACTGTACTGAAACAGGCTCAGTATTTGCATAGCCTCCAAATCAAGTCATGGACATCCCAGTTCTTCTGTTCAGTCCTTAAACAACTCAAGCATCAGCTCCAGAGGTTCGAGTTTGCCCTCTGTTAAGAAAAAAGAAGCTGCTGCAGAAATTGCTTCAAACGAAGCTTCTTTAGAAATGTTGCAACAACAAAAACGTGAAATAGTGGAACTCCAAAGACTTGAGGCTGAAGAGAAAATGAGAGTAGCAGAATAAAAAGTAGAAGCTTATACGCCTTGACTAGAAAGAGAAGAAGCTAGACGGAGTGTAGAGTTTGAAGCAGAAAATGCCACCAGACAGAAGGCATTGGAAGATAAGTGCAGATAGCTAGAGGGCTTGGAGACGCTTAAGAAGTTAAATGCTGCAAAGGTGTGAACACAAGTCTATGAGCGGACGGAAGACTCAAAGGATGAAACCAGAGCGTTACTCCATGACTGTAAACCTCTGCAGAAGAAGCACATGCCTAAATCAAGCAGCTCCTTGTTCCAGCACGTCCACACAAAGTTGTGACAAAATCACATCAAGAAGATAGCATTGCAGACCTTGTTAGGATGTTAGCAGAATCAATCAGTTCAAGTCGTCTTCCTATACCAGGACCAGCAACATTCTATGGAGATCCACTCAGATTTAGTGATTGGAAAATCTATTTTCAGACTTCGATTGACAGAAAGAACATACAAGTATTTGAGAAGATTTAATACTTAGGAAGATATGTTGAAGGACCAGCTAAGAATGCCATTGGAAGTTATTTCATATTGGCCACAGAGTTAGCTTATCATGCAGAATTCGATTGTTAAAGGAAGGGTAGTAAGAAATCAAGCCATTAGGGTGAAGGTGTTAGCTGTTAAGTCTAGTGAGAAAACAGATGCAAAATGCACTTTCTGTGATAAACCAGGACATGCTATTCACAAATGTCAGAAGTTTACAGAGAAAAATGTAGCTGAACGAATTAAGTTTGTTCAAATAACTAAGTTATATTTTGGCTGGTTGAAGCCTGGCCATCATTCAAAGGATTATGAGGATATAAGTGTTTGTTAGACATATCAGAAAAAGCACCCAACATGACTAAATGACGACCGCACAAAAGAAATTAAGTTTCTTTTTAAATCGGAACAAAAAAAAGAGAAGTCAGAGGAAAGAAATCAAGAGCTGACACAGAATAAGACACAGGTGACGCAACATTCAATCTAGTTGTACAGGATGTGAAAAATACCTCTAAAATTGTACCAGTATGGGTTTCAACTTCCAGTGAACCAAACCATGAATTTATTGTTTACGCACTTCATGTCACTCAGAGCGACAATATCTTCATCCTCGAAGAGATAGCGCAAGCTCCTGACACAACAAAAGAATCTGCAACTGAAACTGTAATGTAATGTAATTGTAGTGTAAAAAAAAAATATTACACTCTCAACTATGGTATCCAAAACCACCGTTGTTTCATGCCAGAAGTTAACTGGCTTACAAGTGGGAGGATTTTATTCAGGCAATAAGATCTCCTTGCCAGTAACTTGTTCAAGAGAGTTCATCACTGAGCATAGAACTCACACTCCTACACCCAAAACTGCAAGAGCTTAGCCACATATAATGCACATAGTTGAGAAAATTGCCCCTCAACAAGCTTGTGATATTGTTCTCTTAATTGGTTACAATTGTCCTCAAACTCTCCTGCCCAGAGAAATTGCCTCTGGTAAAGAAAATCAGGTCTTTGCTCAAAGGACAGTTCTGGGCTGGAGCATTATTGGTGGTGGTAAGTCATGTGTAGCTTATGGTGATGCCACTGGAGTTCGTCATTGAATCATTGTGAAACAAGTGATGCCAAGTTTGCCATCTTCCTTCAGTTTGATGTATAAAGTTAAGCATATCTGCAGAACACAGATCAAGGAAATAGTCACTCCACCAAAAGTCATCAAAGTGCTTGAGTCTGACTTCATTGAGAAAGCATCAGAGCATAGACATGTTTCTCAAGAAAACCTGCGTTTTCTGTCAAAATTTAAAACAGAAATCAAACTCACGGAAAATGGTAATTATATGAAATGCCTTTGCTTTTCAAGGAAGATAGACCAAAGCTCACCAACAAATAAGGAATGTCCCATGCACCATCTCAGATGCTTAGAGAAAAGGCTAAAAAGAGATGAGAAATACTATAAGGACTACATAGTTTTTATGGATGAGACAATTGCTTGAGACAATGCTGAAAGGGTCCCAGTTGAAGAAATTGATAATCACCCTGCTTGGTATATTCCCCACCATGGGTTTCCTTCAGTGAGTTTTCCAACAACCTTGTAGGCATTCTCTTTCATTTTTGTATAGGTCAGGTAGCAACCATGTGCGATTATTGAGCAATTGTTTAATCAATTTCAGGTCAAGCCTGAGGACCAAGACTATTTAAGATTCCTTTGGTGGGAGAAAGGAGCTCTAAAATCCCAGCCACAGGTCTATATAATGAGGATGCATTTGTTTGGCACAGCCTCATCGCCTGAATGTGCCAACTACAGACTCAAACACCTCGCTGCTCAGGGCCGAGGTAATTTTTAGTGAAACCTCCATAAGATTCATAGAAAGAAATTTCTATGTCAATGATTGATTGATATGTGTCTCATCAGTGGGTAAAGTTATCCAGCTATTTAAGGAAGCAAGAGAACTCGGCAACACAGGAAGACTTAATTTGCACAAATTTGTGTCGAACAGCCAAGAACTGATAGCATCAATTCCCCAGGAAGAATTTGCAGTTCACAGTGGCTTTCTGTGTATGACCCACTTGGCTTTGCAGTGCCTTTCATCCTTGTTGGTAAACAAATATTGCTGGTGATGTGTCAAGATAAAGTTGCTTGGGATGAAAGACTTAGGATGACTTGCGACCACAATGGGAACGTTGGATTTCAGTTCTATGAAGTCAAGATTCAGCGATGTTATCTGCCATCAGCGATAAAGGATGTTCAGCATTATGAGCTTCATAATTTCTCTGACGCTAATGCTTCAGGTTATGGAAAATGCACATATCTCAGAGCCAACGACACATCAGGAAAGATTCACAGTTCCTTAGTTATGGGCAAAACAAGAATTGATCCTACTAGGATTACCACCATACCAAGGTTGGAGTTGTCAGCAGCTGTAGTGGCTGTACAATAAGTGACTTGCTGAGAAAGGAATTAGAGTAAGACAGCCTAGAGGTGTACTTCTGGACAGGCTCAAAGTTTGTCTTTTGGGCACATTCATAATGATGCCAAAAGATTTATGTCTTTGTGGCCAATCGCATTCAGCGGATTATGCTAAGCAATGTAGATGTGTGACCTCTGAAGAGAACATGGCTGAATATGCATGTAGAGGCCTTACAGCAGAAGAGCTCATCACCTCCAATTGGTTTACAGGACCACAGTTCCTATGGAAAATGAACTGCCCAAAGATGTTAAAGTGGGAAATACTGAACTTGATGATCCAGAGCTTTGAAAAGCACAGGTTCATAATACCCATAAAAATTAAGAAAGATTGTTACTTGATCAGCTAAACAAGTTTTCTGCTTGGAAAAGAGCGGTGAAAGCTATTGCGAGACTTAAGAGACATGCCAAGGAAGCCAAAGGTCTCAATCCAAGAGTCAATGAAGCATCAAGCATTGAAGAGAGAAAGGAGGCAGAATTCACCATCATCAAAATGGTTCAACATTCAGCCTTTTGTGATGTGATGCAGAGTCTCAAACATCAATACGAGATTAAATCCAACAACAAATTGCATCCAGCTAGATCCCTTCTTAGATGACCATGGTATCCTCAGGGTGGGAGGTCGGCTAACACATGCTGTATTACACCCGCATGTGAGACATCCTGCAGATCTCTCAAAGTACAGTACAGTCTGATATCGACCTTACTCATCAAACATTATCATGAACAAGTGTGTCACAAAGGGAGAGGGACGACTATGAACAAATTGCGTTTAAATGACACGTCTACAAATGCACTAGGTGCAGGAAATTTAGAAGACCCACTGAAGACCAGAGAATGGCAGATCTCCTGCAGGAATGTATGGAGACAACTTCTCTTTTAACATACTGTGGAATGGACAGCTTTGGTCCTTTCTACGTCAAGGAAGGAAGAAAAGAGCTAAAGCGTTATGGGCTTCTATTTACTTGCATGTGCTCAAGAGCTGTGCATGTAGAAATGTTGGGTGATTTAATCTCATTACGTACTTTCATTGCCATACGTGAACCTGTGCATCAACTTGGATCTGACCAGTGCACAAATTTTTTTGGTGCAAGACAAAAATTTGTTTAAGAACTAAAGGATATTAATCCAAAATGCCTAAAGAAGTTTGTCTGTGAGTTCATCATGAATACCCCATCAGCCACCCACACGGGGCACTTTGGAGAGGCAAATCCGGACAATAAGAAGTGCCTTAAAGGGTTACTCCACACCAAAATGAAAATTTTGTCATTAATCACTTACCCCCATGTTGTTCCAAATCCATAAAAGCTCAGTTTTGTCTTCGGAACACAATTTAAGATATTTTGGATGAAAACCTGGAGGCTTGAGACTGTCCCATAGACTGCCAAGTAAATGACAGTGTCAAGGTCCATAAAGGGTATGAAAACTCAGATGTGAATCAGATGTGCAATCTGAGTTATATGTAGCAACGCAAATATTTTTTGTAAGCACAGAAAACAAAAATAATTACTTTATTCAATAATTCCTTTGTCAACGGTCTCCTCTGTGTCACTGTGCTGCGTGTGCTCTTTTGTGTCATCCGCACCACAAGGATGGCTGTTTCTATGTGTATTTAGCTTTGATTTGAAATAATACATTGCATCTTAAATATCTTAAATTGTGTTCCGAAGACAAATGGAGCTTTTACAGGTTTGGAACGAAAGTTATGGCTATTATAAATAGCCAACCATTAACAACAGAGCATCTAAATGAAGCATCTGGTCCACAACCTCTAATGACTAACCACTTATGGACTATGAAGTCTTCAGTTATTTTATCACCACCAGGAGACTTCGTTAATGAAGATGTTTATCTTTGTAAAGGATGGTGCAAAGTGCAATTTTAGCTAATGTATCCTTGTCACGATGGAGGAAAAAATATATTTTAAACCTTCAACAAAGGCAGAAATGGGACAAATGCAGTAGAAATACAAAGGTCATTTACATTGTCATTGTGAAAGAGGGCACAGCTCCACCAAGTCAGTTATTGAAGATGACAGAAGTAGATGAAAGTAGAACAGATGGCTGTGTCAGAACAGTGAAATTACTGATCAGTGATTCAACACTGGATAGAAGGGACAAACATATTACAAACCCAACCTACCTTGAAAGTCCCATCTAGAAAATTGTTACCCTGATTGAAGCTGATTAAGAATTCTTACCACTCCTTGGGTTAGTCTATAATATGTTTGGTTAAGTATTATGTTACAAAGTTACAAAAATCACAGGAAAGTGCTTTGGTGGGAGTATAACTGACCGAGAAGTCAGTTTGTATTTTTTGTTTATTTAATGTCATGGTCATGGACCTGCCGTGCTCCTCCTCTTTGATTTTTCCTGTTCATTGAGTCTTCCCTACAGGTGAGGGAGCACAGGTGTAGCATGTTGTGCATGTCATTGCTTCCAGGATCGCATGTGATTGCCCTATCTTGGGCTTTAAAAATCTCTCCAGATCTGGTTGAAGAGGGCCCTCGCTTCTCCTTCTCTCCCGCACCGTTTTGGCATTTTTGTTGCCTTATGCACGACACCTCATATCTCTTGTTGCCTACATTTTAATTTCTCAACTTAACATATATACTGACTTTATTTAACTTACATTGTTCATTCTTTATCTTTAATAAATATATTTCTTTATATGAACAATCCATGTGGTCTTTCCTCTCTGTTCACATAGCCTAGAATAGGCAGGATGTAACAGATTGGGGGCTCGTCCAGGATCTGAAACAACATCTGTAAATATAAAATTTTTCTTTAATACTTATCACTAGGTTTTAATTAGCCTAGGTGTTAAAAGTTTTAAATATAGTAGATCTGTTTTGTTTAGTTTGATTTGGAAAGCACTGTATACGGATCCTGTGAAGATCCGATACAGTTAATTGAACTGAACGTGTTGTTTTGAATCATTGGGTAGATGCATGTGGATTAGTTTAAAAATTAATTGGGTTCAGAATTTTTGTTGTTGGTGTTTTTTTTTACTTTTTACCAGCAAAGGTGTTCAGTACTAGTTTGGCCCTAGTACTGTTCCCTGTGGAACTCCAGTTGATGTGAAGATAAAGTTGATAATTTTCATGATGATAAATCATTGTTTTCGAAATGAACACATGGGCCAACATAAAAGAGCACACTTCTTTTAGTTTATGATCGCAAATTGAAAATTATGTGATATTACTGGCTCCCATTTCTAATAAAAGTCATGCATTTAAAAAGATTTTAACTTCAATGTTTATTAGTTTTAATATGACATCTTATAATTATAGTGAAAAATAAGTGCACTTAAGTATACTTTTATAAAGTGTACTTATTGCAGAAATAATATACTTTTAAAAAACAAACATAAGTGCAAGTTAAAAATTATTTTTCACTGCTTAAATACATTTTATTTGTAATTAATTTCAAATGAATCACATTTTAATGTTATATTAAAAGCAATAAGTTGAACTTTTGGGTCTTTTTTAAACCACATAAGTGGGACTTTAGTATATTTTAAATGTACTTTGAAATATGATAAACATGTACTTCGGATTAAGCAATTAATATGAACTAAAATATACTTCAATGGCATATTTTTTTCTTCCAATGAAGTTGAAATTTTGTATATATAAAATAAAAGTCTTAATTACCTAGTTACAATCAACGCAAACTCAAAATCAGTCAGTGACATACAACCAAACGGAAAGCCCTCTACATTTAAAAAAACAATTTTAAAAACAAATACACAAAAACATTTTGCTTATGCACAAGAAAAACCCAACACTATACACAGTTACAACACTGACTCCTTTATTAAAGTCTGGAGAACAATGCAAAATCACTTGCATACAAAAGTACCTAATCTCGCCATCATAGAAAACATAATTCCGTAAGATGTAGAAGTCTCCTCAAAATGGAGTCATATTGTCAGGGATACGCAGGATTCAGTTGCAGGTAACAAAAGGTTTATTTAGCCCTCACTGGGCAAACAGGAAAAACAAAAGAATGACCACTCCACAGAGCAAAAGAAACCTCTCTGCGGGGACCAGTCCAAGCGTCTTCTGTGACGCAACATCAAATCACATCAACCAGAGTGTCATTGGGGACACAACGTCAAAGTCACACTGAGCTGAGAATCCTTGGGACACAACGAAAGCTCACCAAAATCCCTGAATGAGAGGACAGAGTGCAGAGAGAAGCTGGGGGTCAGGTCTTGGAGGATCCCAACAGAAAAGTGATTCAGGGACCGGAGGTAGAACCAGTCTTGTCTGACAGGAAGAGAGGGAACAGTTCCAGAGAAAAAAAAACAAAAATCAAAAAATGCTTGGAGCCTAAAACATAACAAGGCAGGACTAGGCAGACAGGACAAAACGGTCACCAGCGAAGCACTAAACAATCACAACAGTCTGACAAAAGACAGAGCATGAGAGGAACTAACATAGAGGAGAGCTAATGAGGAAAGAGTGGCTACAGGTGTGACGGAACACAGGGAATTAAGGGTAATGAGTGGGAGGGGGAAGAAACACTGACAGCAGAACACATGAGCTGTCAAAACAAAACCCATGTGTTCTGAGACTAGACAACAAGACAAAAATACAGCAACTCAGACCTAAGTCATGACACATATGTTCCTCAATAGCATACAGAATTAGAACTAACACACAAACACATACACACTTAATACAAAAAAAAATAAATAATTCTATGTACAACAAATGAGACCTTATTGTAAAACATTACCAAACTGTGGTACTTGTACCCCTGGTTTCACAGAAAAGGCTTAAGACCAGCCCTGAACTAAAATGTAATTCTGAGTGATTTCAACTGAAAGAAAACTGCACTGACTGATCTTTAAACATATCGGTGACTTAGTTTTGTCTCAAGATGCACACAAGTAATGTTATTTTCTAAGGCATGTTAATGAAAATGACTTAAATGTTCTTAAAATGTCCTATGATCCTGGCGTGGTCAAAGCCCTGTGTGTGAAACCATGCCATTAGTTCTCAAACCTTTACTAGCACCAACACTGAACAGGACCGAAAGTTTTCTTCTAAAATCTTACTCCAGCATTAGTGAATGCAAGTTTGACTAAATAAATTAATTAATTAATTAAAGGGGGGGTGAAATGCTCGTTTTCACTCAATATCCTGTTAATCTTGAGTACCTATAGAGTAGTACTGCATCCTTCATAACTCCAAAAAGTCTTTAGTTTTATTATATCCATAAGAGAAAGATAGTCTGTACCGATTTTTCCCAGAAAAACACGACCGGCTGGAGGCGTGACGTGTGGGCGGAGCTAAAGAATCACGAGCGCCAGTAAGCTTTTGCGTTGAGAGCATGTGGAAGCTGTGACATTACCGTGAGGGAAAAACCATCATCCAAAACAAACCATGGCTAACAGTCAGATTCAGCCGTTTATTTATGATCCAGAATCAGACCCCGAGGCTGAAACTGAACGAGAGCAGCAGCAGCAACGACTCGCTCCGAGCGGGGCTCGAGCCCGGGTCTCGGACGCACAAACAAGGAGGCAGAGATATTTTAAGCAGTTTTACTCACCGCATGCGGTTCCAACACACGATCGTGACCCTTTTTCGTTGGGACTGCATTATCCTTAAGAAATAAACGATGTGCAAATCCGGCGTCAAACTGGGTCTTGTTTGTAAAACAAGCATCTTCGAAATGCAGGGAACAAACAAAAACACTTGCACAACTCCGTTGATGCTCTGTAAAAATAAACTCCATCCACTGGTCCCTTAATGCTGTTTCTCTTTTGGTAATCTGTGCAGGGTTGTCTTGTCCTGGCAACCAAAAACACACTCCTTTTGTGACGCTCTCGCTCTGATCAGTTCCGTACATACGCGTCATAACTGGAGTAAATAGTAAAATAGTAAATTTTCTGTAACAATAACTTGTCCCTTAATGCTGTTTTTTTGTTTTTTTTTGGTAATCTGTGCAGGGTTGTCTTGCCCTGGCAACCAAAAACACACTTCTTTTGTGACTTTTCGCGACGCTCTCGCTCTGATCAGTGAATACCTCTGCTCTCAGTGCGCGCTCTTCCGGGAGAAGTGCCCTTACGACCCATATAAGGAAATTCCGCTTCATCTAACGTCACACAGAGCCATACTCGAAAAAAACTTTTCCGAAACTTGTGACAAACCGGAAGGAGTATTTTTGGAACAGAAATACTCCTTCAAACGTACAACTTTATTTTTGAAACTTTGTCCATGTTTAGCATGGGAATCCAACTCTTTAACAGTGTAAAAAAACTCAGTATGCATGAAATAGCATTTCACCCCCCCTTTAATAATAATAATAAAAAAAGAACTCCAAATGAACTTGCTGGAAAATGCTATCTGTCAATGTCCAGAAGCTGTCCATTGGCAATCCAATCTGGAAATGGAAATGTTTCAAAGAGGCAGGAAGTCAGAAAAAATTTAAAAAACCTTAAGGAAAAAAAATGAAGAAAAAAAAAACCACCATTGTTATAAAACATATCCAGTAATTATAAATCGTTCAGTTGAGTGAAAGCAATAGACACAATTGCAGTCCAAAGTTTTTATACACCTTTTAGTATCAGCAAAGTGTTAATAATTTAAGCAGTAAGAGGGTAGAGGGGTAGAATCATTAAACAATTACAATTACTGCTCTGATGAAGCAGTATATTCTAAAAGGTGTTTGTAAACTTTTGACCACATCTGCATCACCTAACAGATTAATTAATGTTACCTCAATCATCAGGGCAACATGGTGGTAAATACTGGGAGATGTTCCTTCAGATTTTCCATAAACAGCAGAATTCCACTGACCACACTATTTTCACTGACAATGGGCTTTAAAAATAGATTTCACATACATGTATTATTAATATTTTACAGGGAATAAAACATAACTTTATACATAAAAAAGATAAATATCCCAAAATTAATTTTCAATAAAAAATAAATAAATAAATAAAAAACATAATCTTGCCTTACCAGCTTCTCTCACACATCTTCATGAAGGACGTTCCTGTATTTACCATACCTGGCGCAAAAAAAGCTACTGTCCTCCTCATCCTTTGGTTTTGGTTTGTTTTTTGGTCTGTTACCTGCAAAATATATGATGATTAGAGGGGGATCTGTAAATGCACAGGTGGGAATAAATATCTTGCAAATGGACAAGATTCAAAGCAGTTGAAATCTACATGGATAGTGACTTAATGGCACTTTTAGTTTGTAATGTGTGATCAGGGTGAACTGACTGAAGATGTACTTACTTGATTCATCGTCTGCAGTACATAAAGTCTCATCTGTAATCATTAAAATGTGGCACTCCTTTGTTCTCTTCTTGTTTGTTCCTCACGAATCGCGATTACACAAACCTGGTGCACCAAGCATTTTCTCAAAACTCTGGTGAAATAGTTTGGTGTCATGACATAGTATTTTGGTGCATGGACATTAAACAAAAGAGACACTGCGTGGTTGCATATTATTTCAAGCTTTCCATTTCTATTCAAGTTGAACTCATTCTAATTCATAGTGTAGTCCAAAGACTACATGGTTAGACTCATTCACCTGACTAAAAGTCATTTTAACAGTGCAGTGTAGCCTATAATAGAAACCAAATGCAGGCTATTTGAATGCAATTTCATTTGGTTTAGATTTGTTAAACTTTTGCTTGCAATCAAAGCACTTAAATGTGTGTTTAAGAAAAGTCTCTTTAAGACAAGTCTTGTCACTCGGCGGCCATCTTTGAAACACCTCTCGGGCATCCAAGTACAGCTCCTATCTCTTTGAATGGGGTAACATCAAATGAGTGAACATATTTAAAACACAATAAAGTCATAATTATGTAAAATGAAATTTTAAGTAATAGTTAATTATACATTACCATGAAGTTTATTTATTTTTAATTACTCTCTTTAAGTACACAGTGGCCTTTAATTTAAATTATATTATATTATGTGCAAGCTGCAACTTTTTAAAAAGTATACTTTTGAGATTTGAAGTTCAAAAGAGTTAATACAATTAAGCCCACTTCTTTTTCACAAGGGATTTTTTTAACAGGTGGGCTGTTTCAGTTAATATTTGTTTTGACATATAAAACTGCAAAATTGTCCTCTAGCAGGGTTTGACCTTTTAATGTTTTGTAATGAGAAATTACACTTGGCCCAACAAATCCCTATAATCCACCTCTCTCCTAAAACTCGTCTGTGTCTAGAATATTCTCCACATGGAGGCGTCATGATGCCATTCAGATGATGAACCAAGATTTTATACCCATTATTTAAACTCTATATAAATTAAAAACAGGAATATATATATATATATATATATATATATATATATATATATATATATATATATATATATATATATATATATATATATATATATATTTATATATATTTATATTACATTTAGCTTGTAATGTAATTTTATTTCAAGTACTATTTTTAAGTATAAAAACATAGGATGTTATATAATGTATTATTTGTAATAGATATTTATGAATATTTTACGTTTATGCATACTTTTGCGATTTATTTTTAAGTAGCATGAAAAGGTAAAAAACAATATGAATAATTTGATCTCATTTGAAGTCTACTTAGATGTGGTGAGTCATTAGCTGTAGACATCAGAGGACGCTCTGTTTAACTCCTCCTCATTTCCTGCCACGGTCGTTTGGAAGTTCATGGGCTGTGCGTAAAAGTTCGGCTTCACTATAAGTATGGATCCTAATTCTTCTCTGCTGTGATATCTGGTTTTCTTTAAATTCAAATTTACTCCCCAGAAAGGAAAAAAAATGATGGATCCAATCAATAATAATTCATGTTGCCGTGAGCAGTCCACTGTCTCTGGTGGATCTCCTACAACAACTGCGTTCATGTTTTCCGCCGGCGTCCTTGGGAACGTGGTGGCCTTAATTCTGTTGGAAATACGGAGGAGGAAGCAATCCGCATCCTTGTTCCAAGTCCTGGTAACATCTTTGGTCTTCACAGATTTGCTGGGGACTTTCTCCGTCAGTCCCGTGGTTTTAACCGCGTACTTGAGGAATGAATCTTTGCTCGCGATGAGTAAAAAACGTTTGGTTTGCGGACACTTTGGATACGCCATGACTTTTTTCAGTCTGGTCACTCTCGCCATTCTCCTTTTCATGGCAGTGGAGCGCTGGCTCTCCATCGGACATCCTTACTGTTACGAGAAGCGCATGAGTAAACGCTGCGGGTACATCACCATCGCGCTCATATACCTGTTGTGCGCTCTTTTCAGCGGCACACCTTTCCTCGGATTTGGGGAGTTTGTTCAGCACTGTCCCGGGACGTGGTGCTTCATTGACACGCACCCGTTTGCGACAAAGCACAAAGTGTTCAATATCATCTACGCGTCTTGTTTGCTCCTTATGATAGTGTTCACGGTTTTGTGCAACGCGTCCGTCATCTATCATCTTTCCCTCATGTACCGAAGACGCAAGGCGCACCGGGGCTCCGTCCCGCGGCAGAGAGGACTCAAGAAGCCTCGGTCCATCGCGAAGGAGGTTGAACATCTGGTGCTGCTCGGGGTCATGACAATAGCGTTCGTCATCTGCTCTCTTCCTCTCGCGGTAAGGCTTGTCCAAATTCTTTCAAACTTCACTTCTACATGAGTGTCCATGTTACAGATAGTGTACTCATTTCTTAACAGTTACAAGTGTAACTGTGTTTTTTAAGTTTAAGTATATTTTATTTGTTAATTATTTGTTAATGCACACGAACGTGTCTGTAAATGTGCCAGAAATGGGATATTTTTCATCTAGGCCTAAAAAGAATGTGCAAAAGACACATAAAAAGCAAGCAAAGCATCTTAAAACAACAAAAGTCTTTCATATTTATTGTTGAACATGTTTTATGTTTATTTTAATTAACTAGTAGGCTATGAACAACATATTCTTTTACATAATATCATCTTTACATTTGTACTTTGCTACTAGTTACAATAGTAATAAATAAGTTCTATTATTTTTATTTATTTATTTGACATTTTCAGGTGTGGTACTGTATGTATTCCCCTTTTCATATTACTATTGTTTAGCCATGCACTATTGCAAGAGAAACGATGCCTAGTGAATTAAAAAAATATACTTGAAACTGTTGGATTACTTCGTAGTGATATAAAAGTAGGTATTAGTATTAGTAAATTTTTTACACTGAAGGCACACTTAAAAATAGCATTGCATTTGACTAAATATTGAACCAAGTTACATTTATTATCATGACAAACATGGCAGATTACTAGGGTTTTATTTGTTATTAGAAACACTATTCAAAATGTATTTTAGCAGCTTCACAAAATGTTCACCGTGTAACATGTTTTTGTTTATACTTCGATATTTTGATTTACTGTTTATGCACAAAGTACAGTTCCACATTGTGCTCTTTTCTCCGCAGATTCAAGTGTACTTCAACACTTGCTGCAACCAAGATTATAACAAAAATGATCGCATAGCCCTTCTTTTAGTATCGGCCAACCCCATCATAGACCCCTGGGTCTTCATCATCCTCAGTCCCCCAATACCTCGTCTCCTCTGGGACAAGATGTGCAAGACGACACAGTTCAAACCCACGCAGGAGAAGGTCCATAGCATCTCTCCCGTCCTGTATCAGTCAAAGCCACCTGGAGATTCAGAAGGAGGCAGCGCGGTGGAAGTATACACAGGGATTCCTGGAACTGCTGGCTCCTGAGCTCTAAAGCCTCTTTTTGTTTGGGAAAGATTGTGGAGTGATTGCTCACTCATATAATGAAAATAACAGAGACTGAAGATCCACGTCACTGGATAACTGACCAGATGGATCTAAGACCTGAGGATGAAAACGATGGGTGCTGCTGCACCCATAACATCATGGAGAATATAACAGGGTATATACTCTTTTTTTAGCAAAGTAAACTTATTTATTGCCTTTATTTATGGAGAGTAAAACATTTTTGTACATCGGAAGGAAAATAAGTGTTTCTTTATCAGCAGGAAATCTAATGGTAAATCGAAAAAAATATTTACAGGCTGAAATGAAGAGCTGTATACTTCCTGTTTCAACTTCGTGGGGAATGCGGTTGACATTCTTTGTGTGGCTTCACGCCTTATCAATTTTGTTTTCTGCGTTCTTTTGCAAATGTATGCAGGACTGAATCATGTCACAGTAAGTCAGTTCATTTCGAAAGAGCCCAACAGCTTGACTGAACGTTGCAAAAGTCCCATGACTGAAGACAGTCATTTAGAGGGAAGATGAAGCAGACTAAACTAAGAAAATCAACATGTTTGGATCAGTCTGTTTAGCAATGTCTTGATGATATTACTTGATATTTACACTGTGAATATATTGAGGTTACAAGATGGTTTTAAAGTTATGCAATAGTCAGGAAATCTCAGTATTGATAAAATCACCATATTACACACACGATAAACACAACACATATTGTTTTCTTGGTGTTGCTAGATTTTCATTCATGCATTTGGCAGATGCTTTCATTCAAAGAGCCAACAACATTTGTAATGCACAATTTATGCTTTATTAGTAGTAGTAGTAGTAGTAGCGCTTTATTGTCACTAGTCACAAGTACCAGCGAAATTAGCCATCAACCTGTCCATACATACATACCTACAATATGACAGTGGGGTAGACAGGACAGGAAGACAGGGTATTTGAGGAAGAAATACAGCATAACATTAGGGAAGTGAGGAGAAAAAAACCAACACCCAGACTATGCTCCTTATGGGAGCACAGTATGAGAACAGGAAAAACACCTCAGCACAAAAAGCACGTAATCAATACACCATAGACACATGACTTTGCAACTGGGTACAGAACTTGGGGTGGTTGAGGTAATCCAGCGCAGGCAAACAGCCATCCGGTCCAGCAGCTGAAAAGCGCTAGTCACAGACCCACCTGCCAGACTGGCGGTACAAAGCGGCGAAGGCGGGGGATGGGGGTTGGGAGGGTGAATGCATATCTGTATATGTGTAAGAGTTTGTGTATTTGTAGGCCTGGAGAGTTGAGACTCTCTCTAGATGCCTCAGTCCGCAGATTTTACAGCATCACAGCAAGTTTCCATGGAGACGTCCTTGGTCAGGTCCTAGACAGAGTCAACAATCAGCAGGTGTCTGTGGGAGAGGGTGGAGGAATGCAAGAGAAGTCAAGCTGCCCTGCTCACCTGGGAGATTTTTATCATCCAGCCAAAGCTGGTAAAGAAAGCCAAAAGAAGATAAGATACCAGTTGTTTGGTCTAGTAGCCGCATTTCTTTTCACGGTCACTATGATTGTTCATTGTCCATTGGTCTCCAAATTCTCCAGTTTCTGGACAAATGGATAAGGATAATATGATAATATGATGGCCTTCTTAGAAATCCTAAACATATTCTTTACAGTTATATTCAGACCTATATAGAAATATAAATGTCTGTTGTAATATGAGGAAAAGTAGTTTCTATGTGGTTATTAATAGTGTAACATCATCAGTTTGATAAAGAGCTATGGAATAATTTTGAGAAATAAAACACAGCCATACAAATGGAAATACGAACCAATTGACTCCAATGTTGTTTGGTTCCTCAACGTTCTTCAAATATCTTCTTTTGTGTTCTGCAGTAGAAAGACAGGTTAGGACCATAAAAGATGACAGATTTCTTATTTTTAAATGGACTTTAACTTTATAAGCATTTTAGTGATAATTTCTGATTCATTTTAAAGTGCAAATGTTTGAAACCATAGATGTTATGGGATTATTTAGTCCCACACTCTTAAAATAAGCTTTCAAAAAGGTTTGCAAGAAACAACCATTGTAAGTTGTATGAACAGTCTTTAAAATAAAAAATTCTTTCTAAATAAATAAACACTTTTCTTTAATAATCTGAAGAACGTTTTCCCACAATAAAGAACCCTGAAAGATTACATGATGAACCATCAATGCCAACAAAGATCCTTTATTTTTAAAGGGATTTTCCACCCCAACATGACAATTTTGTCATTAATCACTTACCCCCATGTCGTTAAAAACCCGTAAAAGCTTTGTTCATCTTCAGAACACAATTTAAGATCTTTTGGATGAACACGGGTTATGCAAATCTTCCCACGTCATGATGTAGAGATGTTGAACGAGCCGTTTTAGGGGGGAGTGTTTGACTCTTAACTTTTATAATAAATATCTCTTTGGATTTGAGAGTTTAGTCTTTGCAACTTTACAGATCTTCTTTATGTGCCAAGAGCTTGTAACACTCCAAAGAGAAAGGAAAACTTGAAATTGCATCATAAGACCCCTTTTAAGAGTGGCTGTCTCTAGAACACTTGAAAGCAGTAATGTTTATCGACAGGATCACTGGAAATGTTCATTCTGCCTCTTGAGCAACACTATTACTCTTTTATGACCCCTAATCTGATGAATTTATAGCTCTAGATGCGGAGTTGAGTCTAGCAGATCTTTGAGTCATACATGACCTTTCACAGTATAACTTGACAGAATGTCAATTTAATGGCAGTGATTGATTCTTTCCATCAGTTCTCTTCCTCTAGTGGTTTTGGTTTTATAGTTTTCACATGGAGAACTTGGCATTCATCTCCAGAACTATGACAGATATTCTATGAAAAGGCACTTTCTGGTTTATGAGAATTAATTCCATTACAGTGACAGAATCAAATTTGCACATCTGATATTTTACAGCCACTGTTATGCTTTGTAGACTAAATAATGACCTGGGAAACGCAGAGGTTGCTTAAGCGGTTCTGTTGTTTCCCACAATACACACCAGCTTGCGTCTAAAACACATGTTATTCATTGCAGGTAATTTCCGGATTTGAGTTTAATCTTTTCTGCATGTTGTTTTTTGTTTCATTTTTTATTGCAATAGTGAAACAGTGACTCTCAGACTAATGAAAAAGTAATGGGTGTCCTGTTGTATTCCCAAACATTTAGAAAATATGCCCACACTGTGCTGATACTGAAACCAAAAAATGTGAAAAATAAAAACAAATATAAAGTAAACAAGTGGTAAGTAAGCGTTTATTTATTTATTGTGAAACTTTTTACTAACATACTTAATGAGAAACACATTTAAGACATTTTAAAATGATAAACAAGTTAAAGACAAATTTAACAACAACCAAGCCTTTATGGAGGAGAAAATAAATAAATAAATGAATAAATATTAAATTGTAAATATGGTTCAGTTCATGTTATGAGTTAAATATACATTAAGGCTGCCACAAAGTCATTATTAAACGTTTGATGTGAAGTTTGCGAGGGTGTTTCAGTGAGAAAACATGTCAGATGCAATGAATGTAATAAGATGTAACATCTGTATTGATGATACATTTATTGAAATTTTTTCACAATAAAACTTAAGGAGCAAATACAAAATACAACAGTATTGTAAAAGAATTGAATGATAGGATATATAACAATTCAATTAACAGCACTTAATAAATAAATATATAAATCAAAGCAAACACGGACTGAAACACATTCTTCATTTATCATTTTAGTTTCAAAATCTTGCTGAAATGGTCGCCATCTTGCAATCATTAAATTCATAATTACAAATTTACCACAAGAAATTGAATGCACCAACAAACTCAGCACTAAAGCACACTAGATGTATGCAAATGCATTATTTCAAGGATTATATCTACTTATTTATTACTGAGATTTCCTTTAAAAAATAAAAATAAACAAGAATGTTACAATACATTCTTAGCTTCACCAGTACTCTTTGAACATAGTGAAATAATGGTGTATATATTTATATTAATACCAATATTTTTTGTTGTCTTTGCTTTTTGACATCGTCTTTCTCTCTGTGTGGCTCCAGAAGTCATTAACATCCTCCAATGCACTGCGATCACACCGAGACAGGGCTAGTGTTCTGAAGAGCATGTGTTGTCATATGACTCATTCACACGAACTGAGGAAATATCACCTCAAAATGCAAAAACAACACTGATGAAAGATTGCATGACAGCAGTACACACTGAAAAACGACCTGTTGAAAGGTATAGCCAAAAAAAAAAAAAAAAAATCCATTTAGTAACTATGAAATATTCTAGAATTAAGAGAAGAGGTTTCTGTAACCCAAATTGAATTTGTGCTCACAGAACTCCACGCAAAGCTCTAAAGACTTTCACCGAATTTAAACATGCGTCATTAAACAAGTGTGTTTGCTTCTGAAATGTGTTGACCTTTATTGCACTCTCAAGTAAACAGTAGCTTTATCAGCAATGTTTTTTTTTTGCATTAATCTCAGATTTCCACCAAACTTATTACAAGTTAAAATAACTGATTGTTTTTTAAATTGAATCATAAATTTTTTTAAATAGTTACATTTAAATATAATTGTTAGATCAAATTGTGGTTGAGCTTTACAAAATGACTGATCCCTTTGTTTACTAGCTATTTAAACCATGATATGTCAAATTATCATACAGTGGGCTATATTATGTAAAATAAATAACTGCAGTATTATATGTAGTTTGCAATGACAAACTTTTTCTAGGTTGTTTCTCACATCCGTAATTAACAGATCATATCACAAAATCAGCCTTGCAGGTGAACTGTGGTAAAGCATGCAGTGGTATACACACACACGCACAAACACAGACTCAAAACTTAGCATCATGTGAGGAAGCGAACCCACACACACACACACACACACAGAGAAAGAGAGAAAGAGCGATGACAATCAGCAAACCAGTGAACTTGATTTAAACAACCAAGCACTTGAAATCAGAAGGAACATAAAAACATGAGCACATCATTAAAGTAAACTGAAAAGGTGAGGAAACATTCCTGAAAAGCAAGCAGGAAACAGCAGAGATAGATTTTTCCTGATGAAATTCCAGGATTAGTCTCAACATTTAATTACAGCAGATGTAGGGATGTAGAATATGGTCATGCAAAATAAATATGCTTTATAAGTACTAATAAACAGCCAGTATGTTAATAACAGACATGCTAATAACCAGTTAGTAAATTGTGAGAATTGGTACCTATACTAAAGTGTTACCAATATTTCTATTAAAATAGGCCTAACTTTTATTAGAATACTGAAAAAGTATCACACAAAATGTGATCAAACATTATTAATATTTGTGGAGCAAATCGGTGTATTTACGGAAGTTCTAAGCAGCCATGCTTTATAAAAGTTTTCCTTCTTGTTTTCTCTTTATAACGACTTAATTTTCTCATTATCTCGACATAACGAAAGTCGTTTTCTCGTTATAACGACTTATTTTTCTCATTATCTCGACATAACGAAAGTCGTTTTGTCGTTATAACGACTTATTTTTCTCATTATAACGACTTAATTTTTCTCGTTATCTCGACATAACGAAAGTCGTTTTCTCGTTATAACGACTTATTTTTCTCGTTATAACGACTTAATTTTCTCGTTATCTCGACATAACGAAAGTTTGTTTTCTCGTTATAATGACATGACAGTTTTACTGTTGCTATAGTAACAAACTCAAGTTTGACAGGCATCTGATTGACAACCATGCAGGCACTCTTACTGTAGCCTATATTTGAGCAAATCTTGCTTCGCCTAGGTAATAACATCTACAATACTGTACATAAATAAATGCTGATCTATCAATGTTGATTTTTCAAGAGACAGTACACCAAACGTTTTGTTTTTGTAATTAACATGTTTAAATGGCAACACCGCAAATACTTCAGAGTGCAGGATGCAGACCTATTCTAAGATCTTTAAGAGCTGCTTGGATTAAACTCACTTTAAATTTTCCCTTTATTTGAAATAAAATTATATATAATTTGTAATTTTTAGTAGTCATTATATGCTGTGGCAGATATCATGTGCGTTACAAGCTTCTGTTTGAAAACAGCTTTCACGTGCAGTGTGTGTGTGTGTGTGTGTGTGTGTGCAGAAAAAAACGATTACAACATATAGAGCAAAACTGAATTAAATTTGCCTATGCACTTTACATATACATCACATTTCTCATTAATATGGTTAACAATAAAGATTAATAATAAGGAAAAGAGGCACATCACATATAGCCTACATCGTTAAATCCCATCCTACTGTAAATAAACAGAACATGTTCACTTATTAACTACCTAATTATGTGCCTAAAAGAAGCACAAACAAAGATATAGGTGCAAACAGAATACAGTGTTATTTTTCAGTTATTTTATGATACAGAACGCGTTGGTGAAACTCATGCATCTAGCAAGAATACACAAAATAATCATATTGATTCGAGCATTTAACATTTATGAATTAATTAAATGTCAGTAATGAACAAGACTGCACAAATTATAGCAATCACGAGGAAGGTCCGCGTACAGTAAAATGGATAGTGTACATCAGTTATATTCAGGTCTACAGTGCCACCTGCTGGCACAGTTTTGTAACTTCTTAGAGAAAATTAAGTCATTATAACGAGAAAACGATTTGCGTTATGTCGAGATAACGAGAAAATTAAGTCATTATAACAAGAAAACGATTTTCGTTATGTCAAGATAACGAGAAAATTAAGTCGTTATAACGAGAAAACGATTTTCGTTATGTCGAGATAACGAGAAAGTTAAGTCGTTATAACGAGAAGACAAAAAAAAAAAAAATTATAATGCATGGCGGCTTAGAACTTCCATAGTGTATTAGAATGATACCCAAACTTTTGACCAGTAGTGCATTTCTAAAGGGTTAAAGTCGGTGGGATTAAAATAAATAAAAAATAAATAAAAATAATGCAATTCAGTCAAGCTGTAATCTGTTGTTTTCATAGCCGAAAGCTTCCGTTAATTTTGTTTATATGTTGAGTGGATAAGTTAAAACCCTTAAAACTAGGTTACGTTGTAACTTACGGACAACTAACGCAACCAGCCACAGATTTCCCCTAAAATCAGAGCAAAACAATCTATCTAGGCCTGCTAGTGTTTTAGACATTCTTAATTGTTATAACCTTCATTATGACCAAACTGAAATGTCTTGGTCCCCACAGAGACCAAGTGTTTAGCATGTCTAAGTGAAAACAGCTGTGTTTACTCTGGAACTATGCTGTCTTCTGAGCAGCCTTTAGCATCAAAAATCTTCACTGTCTCTACAGTGGCTGTCTGTCCTTTCTTCTGAATACACAAATGCTCAGGGGTGGACATTTATGAAGTACATTTACTTGATCACTGTCCTTAAGTACACTTTTTGTGTATCTCTACTTTAATTGAGTAACATTTTTTTCTCGAAACTTATGACTTTAACTTCACTATATTTGAAAGACACAACTATTGATGTATTCAGAGAGCTCTCTGACCCTCCATAGAGAGCAAGGATCCTTACACGATCAATGTTTAGAAACGTAGGGAGGACAACTTTTAGATAGTCCACGTGACATTAATGGTTCAACCGTAATTGTTTAACAAAGCTACAAGAATACATTTTGTGTGCAAAAAATAATAATTATAATAATGACTTTATTCAAATTTGTTTTTTTTAATTACTTCATAAAATAATAATAATAATAAAACACATAACAAAAACACTGTTGTCCTCTTCTCCATTCATGTAGTTAATCGTTTTGATGATGATTTTACTGTCATGACAGGAGGATAAATAATCACATATTTTGCTGGAGATTTTTCAGAGCTCAACATAACTTCTTTGTTTCTTCTTTCTTTGAAACAGATGTTGTAATTTCTTTGGAAAGGAGATACATTTAGACATGATTCGACCACTGGGAAATGTAACCCCTTGATTGTGAGTGATAAACAAATCTCAAAAGCTTCTTTCAATCAGGATACAAATTATGGTCTGTGTTTGCTGGCTCACCACTGTAAACATGCTCCTTTACTCTCATTAAACCTAATATAAACAGTACGCAGCATTCATAGAAAATGCTTGCCACATAACAATCAAGTCTCTCATTTCATTCAATATATTCAATAGATAAATAAAACACAAGTAAGCCAGTTATTTAACTGTTAAACTCTTATTAGATAAGATAACCCAAATAATATGAGAACTTCATGCATCACATGGTTCATTGGAATGGAAGTGTGAAATCTGGAATATGTCAATGGGCATGAGGCCAGTTTGTGCTCAGAATGCTGCCCAATGCACTTTCCTTTATGGCTTCATCAGCAATGCCACAAACTGGGATTAGCTTAGGAATTACACAGCCATGTGTTCTCTGAGCCTTCCATTGCTGGAACTGCAGGGCATTATAACATGAACAACGTCACAATCGTTTTATTTAAAGCATTTTTTTTTTGTCTTATTATGTGGGATTTGTTTGTCTGTTCTCTATTTTTCCATTTCCATTATGTTGCAACTTGTGTTCACTTTGTTGTGGCTTGTCTCCATTGTGTTAATCCTTGTTTCCATTGTATTGCATCTTGTCACCATTGTTTCGTGGCTTGTCTCTGTTGTGTTGCAGCTTGTCTCCATTGTGTTGTGGCTTGTATGGGTTGTGTTGTGGCTTGTCTCCATTGTGTTGGGATTGTTTCGGTTATGCTGTGGCTTGTTTCCATTGTGTTGGGATTGTTTTGGCTATGTTGTGGCTTGTTTCCATTGTGTTGCGGCTTGTCTCCATTGTGTTGGGATTGTTTCGGTTATGTTGTGGCTTGTCTCCATTGTGTTGGGATTATTTCGGTTATGTTGTGGATTGTTTCCATTGTGTTGCGGCTTGTCTCCATTGTATGGTGGCTTGTCTCCATTGTGTTACTCCTTGTTTCCATTGAGCTGTGGCTTGTTTCCATTGTGTTGAGCTAATTCCTGTGTTATGAGATTTGTTTCCATTGTGTTGCAACTTGTTTCGCTTGTCTCCATTGTGTTGCGGCTTGTTTCCATTGTTTTGTGACTTGTTTTGCTTGTCTCCATTGTGTTGTAGCTTGTTTACATTGTGTTGTGCTAATTTCTTTGTGTTGAGACTTGCTTCCATTGTGTTGCTACTTATTTCACTTGTTTCTATTGTGTTGTGGCTTGTGTATATTGTGTTTCAGCTTGTCTTCATTGTGTTGCAACTTTTTTTCATTGTGTTGTGGCTTGTACATATTGTGTTTCAGCTAGTCTTCATTGTGTTGCGGCTTGTTTTCATTGTGTTGTGGCTTGTCTCCATTTTGTAGCAGCTTGTCTCCATTGTGTTGGGGCTTGTCTCAGTTGTGTTGCGACTTGTCTCCATTGTGTTGTGGCTTGTCTATATTGTGTAGCGTATCAGACCCGAACCAGACAAATTAAAGATTCGATCGGGAGCATGGTTGAAACATCTAGCACCACATTCTGAAGCAAGATAACCAACCAACTTTTTCACAGAACAAACAGAACAGCTAATTGTTTCCATTAGAACAACTGTTGACTATGTCAATTCAGAGAAGAGATTATCAAATTTGGGGCAAGTAATCCAGATTGATGGTCAAAGAGATGCACAGCCTGACCATCACATGTAAACCCATGATAGAAGACAAGAACCAGACTGAAATTCCTTTAAGGGGACCTTTTAAACTCTTGTCCCCACAGAACGTCTTTATGTTAAGGAATGGCACAGAAACTGCCTTTTACAGATGTAGATGCACCAAAATGAACTCAAAAAGACTTATAAATGAATACCAGTCCATTTCTTGATTCCATATCATATAAGTAACCCACACATTTAACTATCATTTTTTCTAATCGCTTATAGTGTATGTCTTTTTAATAACTATTGAAAGGCTTAAGGATTCATAATTATGTTTAGTATGTATGTGTTAGAATCTTCTAGCTTGAAACATTTCTGACCATCAGTTATTTGTCAAATGTATCATATTTTTGTTATAGGAATTATGTGCAAAATTATACCCTGCAAGAGCGGGAAAATTCTGACCACGTGATTGATAAGATAACATATGATTTATCTATGGGGGTGGAGAAACATCGCAACACCCCAAGCAAAGACAATATCTAATTGGTCAAGACAGCATTTGAGGTGTGGCCGAAAGGCCAGTTTAAATGCTCAGGACACCATCAACTCAAATACTCAGGACACCATGTTGCGGCTTGTTTATATTGTGTTACTCCTTGTTTCCATTGAGCTGCGGCTTGTTTTCATTGTGTTGCGGCTTGTCTCTATTGTGTGGTGGCTTGTCTCCATTGTGTTGTGTCTTGTCTTCATTGTGTTGTGCTTGTCTCCATTGTGTTGCAGCTTGTTTCCATTGTGTTGTGTTAATTTCTTTGTATTGGGACTTTTTTCTATTGTGTTGCAACTTATTTCGCTTGTTTCCATTGTGTTGTCACTTGTCTCCATTGTGTTGTGGCTTGTCTCCATTGTGTTGGGGCTTGTCTCCATTGTGTTATAGCTTGTTTCTGTTGTGTTCTGGCTCGTTTACATTGTATTGCGACTTGTCTCCATTGTGTTTGGGGCTTCTCTATATTGTGTAACTCCTTGTTTCCATTGAGCTGCGGCTTATCTCTATTGTGTGGTGGCTTGTCTACATTGTGTTGTGGCTTGTTTCAGTTGTGTTGTGTTAATTTCTTTGTGTTGGGACTTTTTCTATTGTGTTGCAACTTATTTTGCTTGTCTCCATTGTGTTGTGGCTTGTCTACATTGCGTAGCAGCTTGTCTCCATTGTGTTGCAGCTTGTATCGGTTGTATTGTGGCTTGTTTACATTGTATTGCGACTTGTCTCCATTGTGTTTGGGGCTTCTCTATATTGTGTAACTCCTTGTTTCAATTGACCTGAGGCTTGTCTCTATTGTGTGGTGGCTTGTCTTCATTGTGTTGTGGCTTGTTTCAGTTGTGTTTTGTTCATTTCTTTGTGTTGGGACTTTTTTCTAGTGTGTTGCAACGTTTTCGCTTGTTTCCATTGTGTTTTGACTTGACTCCATTGTGTTGTGGCTTATCTACATTGTGTAGCAGCTTGTCTCCATTGAGTTGAGGCTTGTCTCGACTGTGTTATAGCTTGTTTCTGTTGTGTTGTGGCTTGTTTACATTGAATTGCGACTTGTGTCCATTGTGTTTGGGGCTTCTCTATATTGTGTAACTCCTTGTTTCCATTGAGCTGCGACTTGTCTCTATTGTGTGATGGCTTGTCTCCATTGTGTTGTCGTTTGTTTAGTTGTGTTGTGTTAATTTCTTTGTGTTGGGACTTTTTCTATTGTGTTGCAACTTATTTTGCTTGTCTCCATTGTGTTGTGGCTTGTCTACATTGCGTAGCAGCTTGTCTCCATTGTGTTGCAGCTTGTATCGGTTGTATTGTGGCTTGTTTACATTGTATTGCGACTTGTCTCCATTGTGTTTGGGGCTTCTCTATATTGTGTAACTCCTTGTTTCAATTGACCTGAGGCTTGTCTCTATTGTGTGGTGGCTTGTCTTCATTGTGTTGTGGCTTGTTTCAGTTGTGTTTTGTTCATTTCTTTGTGTTGGGACTTTTTTCTAGTGTGTTGCAACGTTTTCGCTTGTTTCCATTGTGTTTTGACTTGACTCCATTGTGTTGTGGCTTATCTACATTGTGTAGCAGCTTGTCTCCATTGTGTTGAGGCTTGTCTCGACTGTGTTATAGCTTGTTTCTGTTGTGTTGTGGCTTGTTTACATTGAATTGCGACTTGTGTCCATTGTGTTTGGGGCTTCTCTATATTGTGTAACTCCTTGTTTCCATTGAGCTGCAACTTGTCTCTATTGTGTGATGGCTTGTCTCCATTGTGTTGTCGTTTGTTTAGTTGTGTTGTGTTAATTTCTTTGTGTTGGGATTTTTTTCTATTGTGTTGCAACTTATTTCGCTTGTTTCCATTGTTTTGTGACTTAATCTCCATTGTGTTGGGGCTTGTCTCTGTTGTGTTGGGCTCGTCTCTGTTGTGTTGCGGCTTGTCTCCATTGAATGGTGGCTTGTCTCCATTGCGTTACTGCTTGCTTCCATTGTGTTGTGACTTGTGTCCATTATGTTGAGGCTTGTCTCCATTGACTGGTGGCTTGTCTCCATTGTGTAACTCATTGTTTTGATTGAGCTGTGGCTTGTTTCCATCGTGTTGCGGCTTGTCTCCATTATGTGGGAGCTCTTCTCCATTGTGTTACTCCTAGTTTCCATTGTGTTGCAACTTCTGTCCATTGTATTTGCGGCTTGTCTCGGTTGTGTTGTGGCTTCCGTCCATTATGCTGTGGCTTGTCTCCATTGTGTTACTCCTTGTCTCTATTGTGTTGTGGCTTGTTTTCATTATGCTGTGCTAATTTCTTTGTGTTGAGATTTGTCTCCATTGTGTTGTGGCTTGTTTCCTTTGTGTTGCGGCCTGTCTCTATTGTGTTTCCACTTATCTCCATTGTGCTGTGGCTTGTTTCCATTGTGTTGTGCTAATTTCTTTGTGTTGAGATTTGTCTCCATTGTGTTGTGGCTTGTTTCCTTTGTGTTGCGGCCTGTCTCTATTGTGTTTCCACTTATCTCCATTGTGCTGTGGCTTGTTTCCATTGTGTTGTGCTAATTTCTTTGTGTTGAGATTTGTCTCAATTGTGTTGTGGCTTGTTTCCTTTGTGTTGCGGCCTGTCTCTATTGTGTTTCCACTTATCTCCATTGTGCTGTGGCTTGTTTCCATTGTGTTGTGCTAATTTCTTTAATTTAAACTTTCAACCTTTGGATTATGAGTCTGAATGTCTAACCACAACTTCCCCTGCTTAGATCTTGTGCCCATATTAACAATGTAGGTTCAAAACCAGAATCACAGCATTTCTAAATTCTATCTCCTAGCCCACAACCACGCATATTCTCGTCTAATAAAAAATAAATAAATTTGTAAAAAAAGTGGAACATAAACAATAGTGTCCTTTTTTCCTAATGTAACTTCTATTAACCATAATCAATGATTCCAAGAATAAATATTTTAATCTCAATTGTATTCTTATGTAAAAAAAAAAAAAAAAAAAAAAAAAAAAAAAAAAAATTCTGTTTTTTGATTTACAACATATTTATTTAACATCTGGATAAATGTGACAGCTCTTAAACTTGGATTCCCGACACAGGTCATGCAGGGGCGTAAATTTTGTCTAATAGTTGGTGGACAATAAACATACAATTTCTCAAGAACAATTTTTGAAGGGGACACAAATAATCAGGATAAAATTGTACTTGTAAGGATATGTATACGCAGAGGAGAGATGTACTACTATTAGTGCAACAGGGAGACCATGCCAAATTAGACAAAGTCAAGCGTTTGTGGTCACGCCGTGTCAGCACTCTGTCCACTGTAGACATTACTATTCATCACACTGTTGCCAAGTCTGCGTTTTTACCATAGAATTGGGCTTCTGTTTCACTGTTGCCGCAGGCTGTTTTTTCATGTTCATACCACGGGTCAAAGTGATCCCAATAATGTGTATTTTAGCCCCCGAAATGTGATTTTTACAGGGAAACGCGGTTAGTTTGGGCTAGCATTGAGTAGAAATTAGGTGGGTTTTGTTGTGAACACTGGGCAACCATTTCTGTCAAGCAGGTAACGTGTTACTAACATAGTGGACTCATCGAAAAATACATTGGCATCAAGTATTTAAGAAGTTTAAGTAAATAAAATAGCCGACAGCTTTACTTACTGGAGTTCAGATCTGATAAAGTCTGGCTGAATAAAACTGAGACAACATGCAATGCTTCATTCAGCATTCTCTAAGGAGGCACTTATCTATAAGAAGGCCAGAAGTCTTTGTCAATTGTAAGATGTTCCCAGGCTCCTCTGCATGAGCAAGATGATCAGGGACAGCGATGTCATACTTCTCTCAGCTTTAAGCCCTTATAAACCAACTCAATCTACTAGGAAGTGTAGTTTATGCCCACATAATGTGTATTACACATATGGAAAGAAAAGGTTGTGAAACTGAGTTCAGGGGAGTGTCAGCCACATTAAAAAATGTAACAGCTTAAATCATTTGTGGATTAATGTGTATTGGAACACGAACCGTTTAAAATGATTCAGGTCGATTTGGTGAACTGGTTCAAAAAGATCTGGTTACATCGAATGATTCGTTCGCGAACAGGATATCACAGACTGCTTTGTTTTGAACTCTCTCTCACAACAGACACGGAAGAGAAGACAATGCTGAATAAAGTCATAGTTTTTTGCTATTTTTGGACCAAAATGTATTTTCAAGGCTTCAACAAATTATAACAGACCCTCTGATGTCACATGGACTACTTTGATGATGTTTTTCTTACCTTTCTGGACATGGACAGTATACCGTACACACAGCTTCAATGGAGGGACTGAGAGCTCTCTCACTAAATCTAAAATATCCTAAACTGTGTTCTGAAGATGAACGGAGGTCTTACGGGTTTGGAACGACATGAGTTACTAATGACATAATTTTCATTTTTGGTTGAACTATCCCTTTAAGATTGACTGTAGTGACATTTTCTGTCAAACTGAATTCAAGTGATTCCCACTGTCTGCATTTCATGGGTCTGAAAAAAAAGCTTGTTTAGTGCTTTTGATCTAGTCTGAATTAAAATAAAATTGCACAGTAAGTAACACTGCTGAGAGAGCAGAGATGTGAGTCATGGAGATTTACTGATAATGTCTGTTCAAACAGCCCGAGGATTAAATCATAGATCGCATTACACATATGGAAAGAAAAGGTTGTGAAACTGAGTTCAGGGGAGTGTCAGCCACATTAAAAAATGTAACAGCTTAAATCATTTGTGGATTAATGTGTATTGGAACACGAACTGTTTCAAACGATTCAGGTCGATTTGGTGAACTGGATCAAAAAGATCTGGTTACATCAAATGATTCGTTCGCGAACAGGATATCATAGACTGCTTTGTTTTTGAACTCTCTCTCACAACAGACACGGAAGAGAAGACAATGCTGAATAAAGTCGTAGTTTTTTGCTATTTTTGGACCAAAATGTATTTTCAAGGCTTCAACAAATTATAACAGACCCTCTGATGTCACATGGACTACTTTGATGATGTTTTTCTTACCTTTCTGGACATGGACAGTATACCGTACACACAGCTTCAATGGAGGGACTGAGAGCTCTCTCACTAAATCTAAAATATCCTAAACTGTGTTCTGAAGATGAACGGAGGTCTTACGGGTTTGGAACGACATGAGTTACTAATGACATAATTTTCATTTTTGGTTGAACTATCCCTTTAAGATTGACTGTAGTGACATTTTCTGTCAAACTGAATTCAAGTGATTCCCACTGTCTGCATTTCATGGGTCTGAAAAAAAAGCTTGTTTAGTGCTTTTGATCTAGTCTGAATTAAAATAAAATTGCACAGTAAGTAACACTGCTGAAAGAGCAGAGATGTGAGTCATGGAGATTTACTGATAATGTCTGTTCAAACAGCCCGAGGATTAAATCATAGATCGCAAGTCTACATCTTTTTCCTGCGGTCTTATTCTAAATAAAATAATGCCTGTTTAATTGTATTTTTCATTAATGTTAGTCCACTGAATTTACACTAAATCCATCGTTTACCACAGAATGTGCTTTCAGACCTCTCTGGAACCAGAGAGCTTTATTCAGAGAAAACCACAGATGGGGCTGTGATGCATGCAATATTATGTCTTTTTTTTTTAAGGGTGAAATTTCTTCTCTCAGTTTATGTAAATTAGTGGGGTGTGGGGGAGGGTGGGTATTGAAGTGTGTGTGTGTGTGTGTGTGTGTTTTCTACTTTTTAGAGGTATAATTACAAAAATTTTAATTCAGAAAATTTTCATGTCATTGATCCTCTAATGTTTCTTTAACCATCGTAATTGGACCTTGGTTGTAGTATTAGCTGTTTTAATATAAATAATATAAAATATAAAAAAATAGTATTTTAAAAATAAAATCTTAATGACTGAGGATCAACAAATAAGATGAAAATTTGTCTTTCTGTAAGCAGTTATTCGTCTGTGGAAAAAGATGTGTGGTCAAATGTTCACCAAGAGGAAGTGACAAAAAGCAGTATCTGGGTTTTAAGCCCACGTCGTCTTTGACATCAACTTTTCGTCATTAGTTACTTTGTTTACCACATTATTTCTATTTAAATCTTACATGTTTGGGGAACTTTCTTCATAAACTCTTCATAATTCTTAAATTTTATATAGAGTTTTCTCTTGAGTTCTTTCTTTCTCTTTCATGTCTTATGAAGTTAAATGGTTGTACTGCCACTGTGTGGTTGAGCTGCACGCCTCGGTGGTACAAGGCCATCTTTAGTGTCTTATAGTGAGGATGATATGAGGAGTCATTTTCAGCAGTGTGGAGGTTGTTGTTGTTAAGAGATATGCATCGCCCGGTGCCTTTGAGCAAGTATGTTACCAGTTTCAAACTTTGGTTTTAGTGTGACATACATCATCACACGTTTTCAATAATTAACCTTACACCCATACACCTATCTTAAAATCTAACTTATAACAAACATAAATAAAAAAATTAAAAAAATAAATCCATTCTGATCTATTCTCAAAATGAATTAATGAATCAATTAATAAATAAAAAAAAAAAATGTATTCAATAACTCTAAAAATGCTAACCGTCAGGTAAAATTTATTTTTAATATTTCCTTATAACTTGAATAAACTTGAGTACCGATATCTTTATGTGCCTAGTTTAAATAAAACTTTATTCTTACTTTAATTTCTGGCTATAACACATATTTTTGACACAAATTTTGACTATAACATAACTCAAGGTGTGTTGTAATGCTACACAGAATCATTTTATCCTAATATATATATATATATATATATATATATATATATATATATATATATATATATATATATATGTGTGTGTGTGTGTGTGTGTGTGTGTGTGTGTGTGTTCATCTATGTGTGTCATAAATCTTAGGAAATATCAAACCAGGCTGCAAATAAATGATGTTAGACCTTTTCTAGGAACTCATTCTTAAACAATTATTTTTAACCAACTGTTTCAAGGTGATTTTTTTTGTGGATGTATAAAGTCAGTTGCCTTATACAACTCCGATTCCAGAGAAGTTGGGACATTTTGAAAAAAAATGCAATGGAATCAAGAATCTGTGATTTGTTCATTCTCTTTAACTTTTATTTAATTGACTAAAGTACAAAGAAGGGCTTTCCAAAGTTTTCACTGACCAACATAAGTGTATTTTGTGAATATGAACACATTTTGATGCCAGCAACTCATTACAAAAAAGTTGGGACAGAGGCACAATTAACACTCTCACATCAACCTTCCTTTTAATTACAATGTGTCATTGTTTGGGAACAGAGGATAGGCTACTAATTGTTTGTCTAGTTTTTTGTCCAGTCTCACTTGATATAAGACTTCAGAAGCTCAGCAGTCTGTGATTGTCATTGTCTGATTGTCCTTTTCATTACTGTTTATGAAAAGTAGGGAATGAGGCACGATCAGCTGGAGTCAGATCTGAACTGCAGGCAGGTCAGTATAACACATTCACTCTGACTTTACGAAATCATGCTGTTGTAACACATGCAGAATGAGAGTTTTCTGAAGTACTTCTGAACCCATGTGGCTATGTTTAACACTGCAGCACGGTGGTTTCTTATGAAATGCCATCTGAGGGCTGACAGATCAAGCACATTCAAATGAGGTTTCCTGCCTTGCCCTACATGTACAGTCATGGCCAAAAGTTTTAGCATTGACAAATATTGTTTTTTGCAAAGTTTGCTGCTTAAGCTGCTGTGGTGTTCATTCTCATTGTTTTTATATTATTGTGTAGAGTATTAAGATGCATTTGAAATAATTGCTAAAATCTTCACTGGCCAAAAAAAAAAAAAAAAAAAACTCCTGACAGAAAATGACCAGCTAACATTAATTGATTAGTCATATCAGCAGCACATTTCAAAATGTGAGAATGAGTGCTATAAGGTTAATCACTGTCATCCTAATTATACTGTAAGAGCAGACTGATTGCTATGATAGGAGGGAAGAAGCGCTTCCAATCATTGTGTTCTTGTTAGCAATGGTTACCTAGAAAAACGTGCAGCCATGATCGCTTTTGCATCAAAATGGCCTCACATGCAAGGAAATTGCTACAAAGAATATTGCACCTGAAAGAACCATTTACCTGATCATCAAGATCTTCAAGGAGAGATGTTCGACTGCAGTGAAGAAGTGTTCAGGACATCCCAGAGTGTCCAGCAAGCGCTAGGAAGTCTCTGCCTGAGAAGTCAGCTACGGAAATGTATTACCAACAGTGCAGAGCTTGCACAGGAATGACAGCAGGTTGGTGTGAGAGCATCTGCATGCATGGCGAGGCCAAAACTATTGGACAGTGGCCTGGTGTCAAGAAGGTCAACAAAGAAGCCACTTCTCTCCAAGGAAAACATCAAGGACAGACAGAAGTTCTGCAGGAAGCACAAGGATTCGATTTTCTCTGATGAAGCTCTCTCTCATAATTCGGCCCAAAACACTGCCAAGATTAAAAAATAAAATTCTCAAATCGTCCTGTAAGAGCAGCTTCTTTCAACAATACGTGAGCAATTTGGTGATGATCCGTGCATTTTCCAGCATGATGGAGCACCATACCACAAAGCCAGAGTAATAAAGAACTGGCTCGAAGATCATTACATTGATATTTTGGATCTGTGGCCAGGCAGCACCCTGGATCTCAATCCCATAGAGAAGCTGTGGTCATTCCTCAAAAAGCGAGTGGACAAGCAGAGGCCCACAAATTGTGATCAACTAATTAATAAGGCAAGAATGGATCACCATCAGTCAGGATTTGGACAAGAAGCTAATATCCAGCATGCCACAGTGAATTGCAGAAGTTATGAATAACAAGGGTCAGCACTGTAAATATTGATATGCTTATCATTGTTTATGAGTATACCTGTAATGAGGTTGCCTTAAGCAGGGATTGAACCCGGGTCTCTGGTGCTCTAAGAGTGTGAATTTGCTCACTGAGCTAGTCCCAGACTGTTAAACCCAAGAGCGGAAAAGCAAAAAAGGTAAGGGGGGCTTGAATCTTCAAAAAGTAACAATAATCTTTACTAGAGAAAACAAAGTACAAAATAAACATAGCAAACTTAGATACCATCAAACAAAAAAGACACCAGGGTCCAAAAATACAAGCACAATCAAACTTAACTTAGCAACTGGATACACAGAAAGCATAGGGTCAAACACAGGTGTGAGGAATCAAAGCTGATGAGCAGAGCACTGAACATGGTACAGGGCTTTGACGCCCTCTGGAGAAGCGGAGAGACCATAGGGCTAGAGTTCATAGGGCAAGAGCCATCTGCAGTTCTGGAGGGAACATGACACCGTACTCATTGAGAGTGACCCCTGCAGGCCAGGATGAAAACAGCAATGCAGATATGAGCCCATTACAGGATCCCCTCTCCTAGGAACGGCTCCTGGCGTTCCCTAGATTGACTCCTTGTGCTTGGTAAAGTCTGAGATGAGAACCTTATCCAAGATATCCCGAGCTGGAACCCAGGTCCGCTCCTCTTGGCCATAACCCTCCCAGTCTACCAGGTACTGGGCCTTTCCACGTACCGCATGGTGTACACTGGCTGACCATCAATCATGCAAGGAGCTGGGGCAGATTTACTGGCTGGAGACAAAGTGGAACAAACAACTGGTTTTGATTGAGAAACATGGAAAGTAGGATGGATTTTCATGGACCTGGGCAGGAGAAGACGAAAGGAAACTGGATTAATCTTTCTGAGGATCTTGAAGGGACTAATGTATCTAGGAGCCAGCTTACGGGATTCCACTCGCAAGGGAAGATCTCAGGTAGAGAGCCACACTCTTTGTCCTGGACGAAATGAGGGTCCTGCTCTCCTCCTTCAGTTAGCCTGCCTCCGTTGGACTCGGGCCACCCTAACTAGGGCTGCATGGGCCCTCTTGCAGGAAAGTCGACAACGTAGGACAAGCTGTGTGGCAGCTGGGGTGTAAACCTCTGGCTCCTGTGCAGGAAACAAAAGGGGGCGGGGAAATCCATAGAGACACTCAAAGGGGGACATGCCTAAAGAAGAATGGTACAGAGTGTTATGAGCGAATTCAGCCCAAATTAAACGAGAGCTCCAAGTGGATTGGTTGTCAGCAACCAGGCAACTCAGTGTCTTCTCAATGTCCTGATTTACCCTCTCAGTTTGTCCATTGGACTGGGGGTGGAAGCCAGAGGACATGCTGATGGAGGACCCAATGAGCCGGCCAAACGCCTTCCAAAACCGGGATGTAAACTGTGGCCCCCGATCAGAAACCATATCCTGGGGAAAGTGTGGATTCTGAACACATGTTTCATCAGAAGTTCTGCAGTTTGGTTAGCAGTGGGGAGTTTGGGCATGGGTAAAAGGTGACAAGTCTTAGAAAATCTATCTACCACCACAATTATTACTGTGTTTCCCTGAGACGAGGGCAAGCCTGTGACGAAATCAAGGGAAATGTGAGACCATGGACGTCTCTGGATAGGCAGTGGGTACAGTAAACCATGAGGGTGAGTTCTTGACTCCTTGCACTGGGCACACACTGGACAGGTACAGACAAAGGCCCTAACCTCTCTCTGTAACTTGGGTCACCAAAACGTCCTCTGAACCAGCTTGCAGGATCTAGTTATTCCCGGGTGTCCGGGGGGGAGGGATGCATGTGCCCACTGCAGGACCTCAGAGCGCATACAATTTGGGACAAAGAGATGCCCTACAGGGCCATTACCTGGACCAGGCTGTTGCTGTTGGGCTCTTCTGATGGAAGTCTCAATATCCCGCTGGATGGGAGCTATCACCCTGGATGTGGGGAGGATGGGTTCTGGGCATAACTCCCTCTCAGGTGGTTCAAACTGCCATGAGAGTGCATCTGGCTTGAGATTCTTGGAACCTGGGCCATAAGAGAGAATGAAGTTGAACCGGTTAAAAAAAGGGCCCAATGGGCTTGTCATGAGTTTAACCTCTTGGCATCTAGAATGTAGGTGAGATTTTGATGGTCCGTCCAGATGAGGAATGGGTGTTTGGCACCCTCAAGCCAGTGCCTCCACTCCTCCAATGCCATCTTAATGGCCAACAGCTCCCCGTTCCCAATGTCATAATTTCTCTGTGTTGGAGTAAGACGGAGGGAGAAAAAGGCACATGGGTGAAGCTTATAATCACTCTTAACCTTCTGTGACAAGATTGCTCCTACCCCCACATCTGAGGCATCCACCTCCAGGACAAAGGGCAGCTCTGGGTCTTGGAGAGTTAGAATGGGGGCAGATGTGAAACGTTGTTTCAGTGTATTGAAGGCATGGTCAGCATCACTGGTCCACATGAATGGCCTGTTAGACTTCTTTGTGAGTGATGAAAGAGGTTCTGCAACAGAACAAAAAATTATTATGAATCTCCTGTAGAAATTAGAGAACCCCTTAAAGCGTTGTACCTGCTTGACTGAAGTGGGTTGGAGCCAGTCCAAGACTGCTCGGATCTTGCCAGGATCCATCTGGAGGCTGCCCTTGGACACATGAAAGCAGAGAAATGAGACAACTGGGACATGAAACTCACTCTTCTCCAGCTTAACAAAGAACTTGTGCTTCAACAGCTGGGTCAGGGCCTGTGTGACATGCTGAATGTGTTCTTGGAGGTTGCAGGAGAATATCAAAATATCATCTAAGTAAACAAATACAAATATATTCAGCATCTCTCTAAGAACATCATTTATAAAGGCCTGAAAGACAGCAAGAGCATTAACCAGCCCGAATGGCATTACCTGGTACTCGAAGTGGCCTGTCGGGGTATTAAATGCAGTTTTCCATTCGTCCCCCTCCCGGATCCTGACAAGATGGTATTCATTTCGGAGGTCCAGTTTGGTAAAGATGGCCCCCTGCAGGATCTCAAAGGCTGTGGTCATAAGTGGGATGGGGTAACGATTCTTGATTGTGATGTTATTTAAGCCTCGATAATCAATACAAGGTCTGAGACTACCATCTTTTTTTTTCAACAAAGAAGAAACCGGCTCCTGCCGGTGATGTGGAAGGACAGATGAATCCATTATCTAGAGCTTCCTTCAGATATTTGTCCATAGCTAATCTCTCAGGGCCAGAGAGGGAAAAGAGCTTTCCACGGGGTGGGCAAGTTCCTGGCATAAGCTAAATAGCACAATCTTAGGATCTGTGGGGCGGCAGTGTGGCAGCTTGGACTTTACTGGAGACCGCGGGGAGGTCCATGTATTCCGGGGGAACTCAGAATGGCTCGAGAGGGTAAAGAGAGGACTTGATTGTGACTGGTTCGATCCTGGGAATAGCCATGACTTCCACGGACGGGTTTTGGGCCTAAAGATGGAATTGCTCTTGGGATTGCCGGACACTGATTCTTTGACAGACTTCAGCTCAGGTGGACAGCAGAAAGCAGTATTTGGGAGTTAGCAGTGTGTTCCCCACTCTGTGATGACTCCTCTGGACCAGTCAATATTGGGGTTATGAGCAGTCAAGCATGGGAAGCCGATGATTATAGGGAGTTTAGGAGTATGAATTAATAAAAACTGAATCAATTCCTGGTGGTTCCCTACTTTTAACTGAAGAGGTGGAGTGCACTGACCTACCTGACCCGATCCCAGCGGGTTCTTGGAGAGTCACAAGAAGAATTGCAAGACTTTGGGCCATCTTAAAGTCCATAAAACTCCCAACTGCCCCAGAGACTACAAAGGCACATACTTGATGGTGTTGCTGGCCCATGGTGATTGTGGCCTGGATCTTCAAACCTAAGGTCGCTGAGCAGGGGATGGTTCCTATTCTTGCCCAGGCCCCCTTACTCCAGGACGAGACTTGGCTTTTCCAGAAAGTTGGACAGTTGGCAAGAAAGTCACCTGGTTTGCCACAGTAGAGGCAGCATCTATCTCTCATTCTCCTATTACGTTTGGACTGGGATATTCGAGTTCCCCCCAACTGCATGGGTTCATCCATGTGCACAAGAGGAGGAGATAATTTAACAGGACTGGTGGCCTCTGTCGTGGCAAAATTTAAATCAACTCTCGTCAGCATAAGAGACAGACTCATTCTCAGGTATAATTAAAAAGAGAGCTTTTATTCTTTGCAAAGAAGGTCAGACAGTCATACAGCAACACTGAGTTCCTGCAGAGTGAAACCGACCCAGGAAGAGGGCAGTCCTCTACCTTATATCCCTTTGCTCTTCCAAGGTTGCACACACTGAACAGCTGAAATTGTCCATAGATAACATAAAACACATTCTCTGTGAATCCCTTCCCACACATTTAGGACCTGGGTGACCCCCTCAGGTCATCCCTAAGCACTGCTCCCCCACTATATGGCCCAGTGACCCCCTCAGTTCATACTCAGACATCTGTTTTCCCCCAGGTGTCATTCCCCTGAGCCCACAGTCTCTGTGAATCACCTGTTTGCCATTACTCTTAGGCCATAAAAATTCACACAAGAACAGAAAGGAAAAACACATGCATATATGGGTATACAGAAGCAATGTTAAATAAATTTTTCCACCACAATTTCCCCCTTTTTATCATTCATTTATCAATAAAACATAAAAATTCATTACTACTGGTTATATTTTCACTACACACTTAACATTATGTTTGCTCTGCGCACCGGGCTAAACGAGTAAGTCACTGCTACTGCATTCCTGAAAAAAATCAGACCCTCAGTCACGTCACAGATACAAACACAATTCAAAATTCAAAATTCACACTCAAGAATACAAACATTATTCAAAATAAAGCAAACTTAAGGCATTTCATCACATTTATACTCTTCATCCCTCATTTTCTCATAAATGATCACCCTCTTAAGTTTGTAAAAGAAGTTAGAAAATATGCTAAGGCTTTTTATATGGGGACAGACCCTATTTCAAGCAAGCAAACAGTATAGATTCAGATAGGCCTGAACATTACTTACTTCAAAGAAAAAAATCTCATAAATTTCATACATTTAACACATTTCACTGTAGCTTCCACTACTGTTTGTCCCTCTGTTGTGGAGTAAAGGCGTTGCACAATGTATTTTTGTATATATGCATGGTCACGTTTGGTTGCTGTGTTTTTCTTTGGAGTGAATTGTTTTTCTTTCGTGTGGATTTGCTGTGTTTGTATTTGGAAGGCGGTTCCCTATGGCCACACCTCTGTTCCTGATAGATTAATGAACTAATAAGTGATGGATACTGGGCGGAGCGGGTGATTTGTTCCCTTATAAAAAGACGTAACAGTGACTGACGGATGTGGCAGCATTGTGTATTCGTAACTGGAGTTAACACAGTGAGCGAGAACTCCTGTTGTGCCTGCATCAGAGCGTGAGTGTTTGTGTTCCACTCATGTTGAGACGGCCTATGGCTATGAGAGACTGCAGTGCACGGGTAGACGAGTGACCACAACGTTGATAATTCGCGGAACACTGTTGGAGTGGCAGCGTGTGAGACGGGCTGAGGGCCGGCTGCGAGGGATTACCGGGAGTGTTGGGAGACGATAAGAAAACGACGTGGTTCTTCTGCCGTGAATACATTGGACTGGATAGCAAGGTTGCTGTCCAGTCATGCAGTGAGTACGCTCTGACTTCTACCTTGCGGTGCGCCCATCCAATTTAGTTTTACTGCCTCATAACAGACGAAAACCATCCGTTGTGTATAGTTGTACCTGAGTGACATCTGAATCGGCCGATATTGTCAAGGAAATTTTAGTTGTATTTTAATACGTTTTTAAACGGTTGATGTGAATTGGACCTCGTATGCTGGCAGCTTTTTTTCTTTTTTTGTCTTTCAGCATCGGGCTAATACTGATCTCTGTGTGACTGTGTGTTAACGGACAGCCGCTGTAATACCGGGGTCTAGTAAAGACGGAGTTAAAACCCTGCCCTTGAGCTGAAGATTTGGACTTTGGACTTGTTTGTTGTTTGATAAATTTGATGTTTTCCTTGCAACTAATTTTATTGTAATAAATTGTTCTTCTACTGTGCATATCTGGGTGTTGGTTTCCACTGTTCCCTCCTCCGATAAAGAACCGTGTGTTAATATTGGGTTCCTGGGGTCTTAGTTCTACTCTAGGTGGCGTAGTCGGCTACAAAAGTTAAATGTTATAGACACATTCGGCCGCTGACATAATTTGGCGTAGTCGGCAGGATTCGGATACGGGAACGGTGGAACAGCACTTGATAGAATATCTAAACAAAAAATAATAATGATGATGCCAGCCAGTGTTTCCTGGTGCCCCTTGGGTGCCCAAGTTTATGGGTGCTGATTGTGATTTGAAGTATGTAGATTGGAAAGAACAAATGCAAGGGCTCTTAGAAGCACAAGAAGTACCTGAAGCAAAGAAAGTTAAAATTGTAATGGGTGCCCTGGGTGGTGATGCAAAGCGGGAAATAAGCGTTTTGGCTGATGGAGATAGGGATAAGGCCAGTAAGATTTTTGAGCATTTAGACATTTTGTATGCTGGAGAAATACCTCTTCCTGTCCTTAGGTCACATTTTTTTAGTTGCAGACAGAGACAAGATGAATCTTTTAAGATGTTCGTGTTGCGATTACGAGAACTCTATTGTAGGTTGCGGCGACGTAGTCCAGAAGGGGCCCTTGTTGAAGATCAACTGAAGGAGCAGTTGTTGTTGGGGATGGAGGATGGACCTTTTCTGAGAGCTTTGAGAACATATGCACGCCGAAACCCAGAAGGAACCTTCACAGATTTGCATCAAGAGGCTTTACTGTTGGAAGCAGAATACCGTCAACCAAGGTATGAACTGGCTTGTGCTGCTATTAGTGGGCCTGGTAGGGTTGATTCTCGCTTACAGGAGACTGACTGGAAAGCTGAATTAAAGAGAGAAATTCTGGAGGAGGTTAAGGGACAGATGCGAGAACTGACACAGGAAATGATGAAGGAGTTGAAGTCATCTAGTCCAGTGGCACAACTAAATCATGCACAACCTAATTATGTACCTTTCCGCCCACAAACTGTTTCTTCTAGGCGACAAAGGGGGCAGTCTTCTTTGAATATGTGGGATGCAGAGGGGAGGCCGATCTGTCGGCACTGTCAACAGTCAGGACATATAGCAAGGTATTGTAAGGAAAGTGTGCTGCCTAATGGAAATTTAAACTAATTTGCCCTGCTGCAGAGGTCCAGGCGGTGGGGCCAGTAAGAGTATCAGAAAATTCAAGGACCATTTCTTCTTTCATTGGTGGTTGTCCGATGGTGAGTGTTACGATTCAGAATATTAAGTGTACAGGACTGTTGGACACCGGCTCTCAAGTTACGCTGATGCAACAGAGTATGTTTGAGGAGAAGTTCCCTCAGTATAAGTTGGGCCAAGCCCCTGTTTTGATTTTACGAGCTGCAAACGGCTTAGAAATCCCCTATATTGGATATGCTTCGTTTGATTTTAATGTTGCTGGAGTCCAAGTTTTAGAGCGGGGTGTTGTCATTGTAAAAGATGAATTTTCTACAAACCCTTTAATAATTGGTATGAACGTAATTTCACAATGTTGGAGTGCTCTCTTCCAGAATGAGGGGCATTCTTCATCTTTGTTCCAGAGTACCAGAGAACGACAAGCATGGCAGCAGGTCATGGCAGTTTGTCAGCGTGTTGCAGCATGCACTCACGAAGATGGGTTACTGGGCAATGTGTGGTTGGCTAACAGACGAGGTGTACGTGTTCCACCAAGGAGTGAAGTTGTGGTTTGGGGACGTGCTCGAATGGGCCTGCGACAGCGTGATTACTGTGGACTTATGGAGCCTGTGTCTGAACAACCTGTGGCTGCTGCACGAACGATTGCCGTGGTAAGGGGTGGTAGAATCCCTGTGAGACTCTGTAATATACATCCATACAGTGTTTTTGTAGGAAAATATCAGAAGCTTGGACGGCTATATGAAATCAATAGCTCTGATATTCATGGCTGCAAGGATCTTGGATTAACTTTGAATACTGAAGGCGTTGTGGAGGTGAGGCTTACTGAAGCTAGCCTCCCCGTAGAAGATGCAGTTTCCCCTGATATAGGTCAATTTTCTCAAAGATCTGATTTGACCACACGGCAGTGCCAAGACCTCGATGCACTTTTGAGAAAATGGTCTAAAGTTTTCTCTGAGAGTGAGGAGGATGTGGGGTACACAGAAGTGGTACAGCATAGGATCCACACTGGAAATGTGCCTCCCATTCGGGAGAGGTTTCGACCATTGCCTCCTATGATGTATCAGGAAATGAAAGCCTTGTTGGCTGACATGTTAAATAAGGGAGTCATCTCTGAGAGTGCTAGTCCATGGGCAGCCCCAGTGGTGATGGTGAAGAAAAAGGATGGGAGTTGGAGATTCTGTGTGGACTATAGGAAATTGAACGCAGTTACCCACAAAGATGCGTTTCCTCTTCCCAGAATTGAGGAGACTCTGACCACTTTGAAGAAGGCTGAGTGGTTCAGTACTCTGGACCTAGCAAGTGGGTATTGGCAGGTGGGTGTAGACCCAGAAGATCGTCCTAAGACTGCCTTCGCCACCCCTTTGGGGCTATACGAATTTCGGCGTATGCCTTTTGGTCTGTGTAATGGACCTGCCACATTTCAGCATTTAATGCAACGTTGCCTAAGTGGCTATTTAATAGATTTTTCTCTGGTGTACTTGGATGACATTATTGTGTACTCATCTGACTTTTCTACTCATCTTAGCCATCTTGAACAGATATTCCAGCGGCTGTCTCATTATGGGTTAAAATTAAGATCTGACAAGTGCCAGCTCTTCCAACAGCAGGTGAAGTTCCTCGGCCATGTGGTGGACAAGGCTGGCGTACATCCTGACCCTGGAAAGACAGCAGCAGTCCAAGGTTGGCCTACCCCTACCACATTTCGGGAGGTAAGGGCCTTCTTGGGCCTTGCAGGTTACTACAGGCGTTTCATTGCTAATTTTTCCAAAATCGCTCAACCTCTAAATGCTCTCTTGGTTGGCATTCCTGTAGATAAAAAGTCTGGTACACGTCAGATTGAGTGGACCACTACATGTCAGTCTGCATTTGAGACCTTGAAGTCTTGTTTGACAAAAGCCCCTGTATTAGCCTATGCGGACTTTGCCTTACCGTTTGTTGTGTACACCGATGCCAGCCACCAAGGCTTAGGTGCTGTTCTGTCACAAGTGCAGGATGGAAGGGAGCATGTGATTGCTTATGCTAGCCGAAGCCTTCACCCTGCAGAGAGAAATGATTCAAATTATAGTTCCTTTAAACTAGAGTTACTAGCATTGAAGTGGGCTGTAACAGAAAAATTTAAGGACTACTTGACTGGATCAAAGTTTACAGTAGTTACAGATAACAACCCTGTGGCCCACTTACAAACCGCTAAGCTCGGGGCCGTGGAACAGCGCTGGGTGGCCCAACTAGCCAGTTATGATTTTGTAGTGAAATATCGGGCGGGGCGGGAAAATGACAATGCAGACAGTTTGTCCCGATTACCTGTGTCCATAACAGAGCAGAATCAGCTTGCAGAGGTCCAACAGATTGATGCCAATGGAGGTGCTGTCACTCTTGGTATTTTGGGGATCGATGAGTGGCGAGAGGCACAACAAAGGGATGATGAACTCCAGGTGGTTATGCGGCATGTAAGGTCTGCCAGTGTACCAACCACCCTTGAGAGAAGAGCACTACCTCTGAGGGTACAACAGTTGCTTCGCCACGTAGCACGACTTGTGATCCATGATGGAGTGTTGTACAAAAAGATGATTGATCCAAATACCCAGGAGTGTCGATTGCAGATTGTTTGTCCAGCTGTCCAGCAAGAGGAGGTGTGGAGGCGATATCATGAAGCATTGGCCCATGCAGGTGTTGAACGTACGCTGACCAGAGTGCGGCTCCACTTTTACTGGCCTAAGATGGAGGAGATGATGCGAGGGTTCCATTCTGGGTGCGTCGCCTGTAGCCTGCAGAAGGGTAGGGACAGTCATAAAGCACCCCTTAATCCCATCACAGTGTCTTGTCCATTAGAAGTGGTGGCTTTAGACTTTTTGTCCTTAGGACGACCTACTGATAGCTACCAAAACATATTAGTTATGGTAGATATGTTTACACGCTACGCATGGGCAATTCCAACAAAAGATCAGACTGCCCAAACCACTGTGAGGGCCCTTTGGACTCATGTGGTGCAGACCTTTGGCTGCCCTTTGCGTTTTCATTCAGATAGAGGACCAAATTTTGAGTCTGAGTTGGTTCAGGAGTTTTGCCTGTTATATGGAACCGTGAAGAGTCGAACTACTTCCTATCACCCTGCAGGAAATGGTAGGGTAGAACGTGTTAACCAGACATTGTTAAATATGCTCCGTACATTGGGACAAGAGAAACAGGATAGGTGGCCTGATTTCCTCCCTGAGCTGATGCAAGCCTACAACAACACTATTCATAGTGCCACAGGGTTGCTCCAGCATATCTGATGTTTGGGCATACAGTGAGGATCCCGGTGGATTTGGGGTTGGGTGTAGTGTTTGATCAGCAGAAGTGGGATCATGGAGGGTGGGTCCAGGACCATTATAAAAAGTTAAAGTGGGCTTACGCCGTAGCTAAGAACAACATGGATCAGGCTGCTGAGAAAATGAAACAGACTTATGATCGTGGGGCTAAGGATGTACCTTTGTTAGATGGTCAGCGAGTCTGGGTTAGGGACCGAAATAGGCAAGGTCGGGGAAAGTTGTGTGGTTGGTGGAGTCCAGTGCCCCATATTGTAATAGGAACATTGGGAGAGACTGGGTTGGTGTATCGGGTAAGACCTGAACAGGGAGGGAAGGAAAAGGTTCTACACCGTAATGCACTTAAATTGTGTGTTGCCTCTGAAGGGGAAGTTCTAGCAGCCCCTAGTACCGTGAATACCACGCCTATAGTCATGGCTCAAGACCCTGTACCATATAGTGTTTGGGTTGCTTCAGAACCTGTAAATATGGGGAATGAGACGGTTAGACGATCTACACGTACAAATTCCGGACAGCGACCTATGAGATATAGAGAGTGATTTGAATAACTTTTGGGCAGGGACTGCTTTTATTTTACTGTGGGGGGGTGTTGTGGAGTAAAGGCGTTGCACAATGTATTTTTGTATATATGCATGGTCACGTTTGGTTGCTGTGTTTTTCTTTGGAGTGAATTGTTTTTCTTTCGTGTGGATTTGCTGTGTTTGTATTTGGAAGGCGGTTCCCTATGGCCACACCTCTGTTCCTGATAGATTAATGAACTAATAAGTGATGGATACTGGGCGGAGCGGGTGATTTGTTCCCTTATAAAAAGACGTAACAGTGACTGACGGATGTGGCAGCATTGTGTATTCGTAACTGGAGTTAACACAGTGAGCGAGAACTCCTGTTGTGCCTGCATCAGAGCGTGAGTGTTTGTGTTCCACTCATGTTGAGACGGCCTATGGCTATGAGAGACTGCAGTGCACGGGTAGACGAGTGACCACAACGTTGATAATTCGCGGAACACTGTTGGAGTGGCAGCGTGTGAGACGGGCTGAGGGCCGGCTGCGAGGGATTACCGGGAGTGTTGGGAGACGATAAGAAAACGACGTGGTTCTTCTGCCGTGAATACATTGGACTGGATAGCAAGGTTGCTGTCCAGTCATGCAGTGAGTACGCTCTGACTTCTACCTTGCGGTGCGCCCATCCAATTTAGTTTTACTGCCTCATAACAGACGAAAACCATCCGTTGTGTATAGTTGTACCTGAGTGACATCTGAATCGGCCGATATTGTCAAGGAAATTTTAGTTGTATTTTAATACGTTTTTAAACGGTTGATGTGAATTGGACCTCGTATGCTGGCAGCTTTTTTTCTTTTTTTGTCTTTCAGCATCGGGCTAATACTGATCTCTGTGTGACTGTGTGTTAACGGACAGCCGCTGTAATACCGGGGTCTAGTAAAGACGGAGTTAAAACCCTGCCCTTGAGCTGAAGATTTGGACTTTGGACTTGTTTGTTGTTTGATAAATTTGATGTTTTCCTTGCAACTAATTTTATTGTAATAAATTGTTCTTCTACTGTGCATATCTGGGTGTTGGTTTCCACTGTTCCCTCCTCCGATAAAGAACCGTGTGTTAATATTGGGTTCCTGGGGTCTTAGTTCTACTCTAGGTGGCGTAGTCGGCTACAAAAGTTAAATGTTATAGACACATTCGGCCGCTGACACCTCCATCAGTAGTTTTCTCCCTACTCAAATCCATGATAGCGTCTTCATTGTACACAATCATTTGAACCATTTGATGTTAAATGATAAACTTCACCAGTCTCTGTACTGAGCTGGATATCAACTAAAAAATACATGGTAGAAATAATAGCAGCAAAAATCATTTAGCAGCATTATGTGTACGGTCAGGCTCTTTTACGGCCATTCTCATGTGTGTTATGATATTGATAACGTTGTCACTGTAGTCTGGAATATGAAAACAACATGATGTACCCAATCATGATGCTCATATTTATCTTTTCACTTGTGCACAGACTACTTCGATGCTGTTTTTCAGTCTTAACCTTGCTCTTCCCGCTGATAAGAACGCTTGATGTTTAGGCTGGATTCTTGGCCTTGTTGACGTGTGTGTCTCCACTCCTTTCTGTGGGACCTTTCTGCAGTGGCTAGCCTGGATCCATGTTGCTCTCTCTGCTCCCTTCACAGCCGTGTGAGTGGTCAGAAGCACCTGGAACGGTCCCAGCCACCTTTTCGCCTTCCAGCTCTTTCTCCTCAGATCTCGTACCATCACGAAATCTCCTGGTTTCAGATTGTGCAGTGGAATTTCAGCAACCTTCTCCTGAGCAGCTTTCACCTGAACACAGACATTAGACAACAGAGAAAACATTTCCTTGCAATAACTCAACGTGTCATGCTCACACAACTGTAGATGGTAGCTGTTGTTTAACCCCTTCAATACTCACAAATGGTGGGTTGCCAAAGAGAATTTCAAAAGGGCTCAGGTTTACTCTGGATCGATTTCTCATTCTAATGTACATGAGAACGATTGGAAGCACCTTAACCCATGTGAGTCCAGTTTTCTCACAACATTTAGCCAATTAGATTTTTAGTCCCAACACAAAATGTGTTTCATTGTCTGAACTGCTTTTTCATGGAATTTCCCCATCTTGGGACTATTTCAGTCAGCAGAACTCTTACTACTGCTGCTGCATCCTGTTTGGACATTGGGCAGACCACTACCCATCTGGACCACATGTCCACAAAGACCAAACCATTTTCCCTTCCCTTCACATGGGAACAGTTCAATGAAATCCATCTGTGCTGTCTGGAATACCTGAGACATTTCTATGCCTCTTGCCACATTATTACAAATGACAAATCTTTTTCAAAAAATTACTCCATAAATTGTTTAACCCTTTTGTAAATTTTTTAATTTGCATAATCATTCCCCCTTTTGCGTGGTCTTTCCCATGCATCGACTTAGTATAGTGAGGAAAGAAGTGTTTTAGGTAAACAAGGCTTGCCATCTCTGCTCATCCATATTCCATTCACCACTTCACAGCCACACTGTTTCCATTTTTCTCTCTCCTGTCCTGTCGCAAATGTCTGCATGCCCTGTAAAGATGAAGAAATGTCAGGGTTATTTTCAGATAACAAAGTACACTCTGATGATTTTGTCTGCTGCGATGCCGCAGCCTTCGACGCTGCGTCTGCTCTGGTGTTTCCTGTAGATACAGAATCTTTGTTATTAGTATGCGCTGCGCATTTACAAATCGCTATCTGTTCTGGCAGCAAAATAGCATCTAGCAAATCTGCCACAAGGGGTGCATTTAATATTGGTCGCCCATCTTACTTTAAAAACTTTCTGTTTCCACAGCGCCCCAAAATCACGAGTCACCCCAAATGCATATCGTCTAGTAAATCTGTGTAAATTGTTACACATTTGTCTGTCATTAGTTTGCATGCTTCTGTTAATGCCACAAGCTCAGCTGCTTGTGCCGAATAATTTGATGGCAATGAGCCAGAGGCCACAATGTCAAATTCAGTTACCTCATAACCAACCTTATTCAGGCCTGTTTGTGGATCTTTAAAAGCTGAGCCATCCACAAAGAGGATATTTTCACAATTTTCAAGTGGCACGTCAGACAGGTCTGGACGTGGCGTACACACTTGTCCAAGTGCTGTTAAACAACAATGATGCTCTTCCCCATCCTCTTCTGTTGGAAGGAGAGTAGCAACATTCAAGGTTGTGCATTGCTTAACAGTGATATTAAGCACATCGAGCAGAATATTATGCAGAGATGTATAAAGTACTAGAGACCCAGACTTGAGTAAAAGTACAAGTGCTCTATCAAAAAAGTGACTTGAGTAGAAGTTGAAGTGCTCTTTAATTCAATTCAATTCAAGTTTATTTGTATAGCGCTTTTTACAAAACAAATTGTTACAGAGCAACTTTACAGAAAATTATGTTTCTACAATATTTAGTAGTAGCTAGTAGTTTGTTCACATTTGACAGGATTTTAGAAAAAATAAAAATAATAATAATAATAATACAAGACGTAGTCAGCTAGACGATGAACTATCAATATTATTAATTAAGTTATTATATGATTCAGTCACACATTTAGCAATAATTGTTAGTTCTGTTTGTTGATTCAGGGTTAGCATCATCAGAGGTCCTCTGAGGGTCAGCATCATCTCTTCTCAGGCGTTCTGGATCCAGACTGGAGCTTGTGTAAATCCTAGCCGTGGCGAAATATAGAAACAAAATACAGACATCATTAGCATAGCTGCTGATCTATCAAAGTAAAATTAGTTTAACCCAAGCTAATGAATAAAAATGCACCTTTGATCAGATGCAACTACACTCACAATTAAAAAGATACATTATTCGAATGCTTGGTGAAAGAGATGTGTTTTTAATCTAGATTTAAACAGAGAGAGTGTGTCTGAACCCCGAACATTATCAGGAAGGCTATTCCAGAGTTTGGGAGCCAAATGTGAGAAAGCTCTACCTCCTTTAGTGGACTTTGCTATCCTAGGAACGACCAAAAGTCCAGCGTTTTGTGACCTTAGGGTGCGTGATGGGTTGTAACTTGGTAGAAGGCTAGTTAGGTACGCAGGAGCTAAACCATTTAGGGCCTTATAGGTAAGTAATGATAATTTGTAACTGATACAGAACTTAATAGGTAGCGAGTGCAGAGACTGTAAAATTGGGGTAGTATGATCATATTTTCTTGACCTGGTAAGGACTCTAGCTGCTGCATTTTGGACTACCTGTAGCTTGTTTATTTACGAAGCAGGACAACCACCTAGAAGTGCATAGTCCAGTCTAGAGGTCATGAATGCATGAACTAGCTTTTCTGCATCAGAAACAGATAACGTTTCGTAGCTTGGCAATGTTTCTAAGATGGAAGAATGCAGTTTTTGTAACATTGGAAATATGATTTTCAAAAGACAAATTGCTGTCTAATATAACACCCAGATTTCTGACTGTAGAGGAAGTAACAGTACATCCGTCTAGTTGCAGATTGTAATCTACAAGATTCTGTGTAGTGTTTTTTGGTCCAATAATTAGTATCTCTGTCTTATCTGAATTTAATTGGAGAAAATTATTTGTCATCCAATCTTTTACATTTTTAACACACTCTGTTAGCTTAGATAATTGGGAAGTTTCATCTGGTTTCGTTGAGATATATAGCTGAGTATCATCAGCATAACAGTGGAAGCTGATTCCGTATTTTCTAATAATATTACCAAGGGCCAACATGTATATTGACAATAGAAGGGGACCTAGGACGGATCCTTGTGGCACTCCATATTTTACTGATGATAAATGAGATGACTCCCCATTCAAGTAAACAAAATGGTAGCGATCGGACAGGTAGGATCTAAACCATCTTAGAGCCTTCTCTTGAATACCTGTATAGTTTTATAATCGATCTATGAGTATGTCATGATCTATGGTGTCGAACGCAGCACTAAGATCAAGTAAGACTAGAAATGAGATGCAGCCTTGGACTGACGCAAGGAGCAGGTCATTTGTAATTTGAACAAGTGGAGTTTCTGTGCTATGGTGGGGCCTAAAACCTGACTGAAATTCTTCATACAGATCATTTTTATGCAGGAAGGTGCTCAATTGAGCAGACACAACTTTTTCAAAAATTTTAGACATAAATGGAAGATTTGAAATAGGCCTATAATTTGCCAGTACACTAGGATCTAGTTTTGGTTTCTTAATAAGAGGCTTGATAACCGCTAGCTTGAATGGTTTTGGGACGTGACCTAAAGATAACGACGAGTTAATGATATTGAGAAGCGGTTCTTCGGCTACAGGTAACAGCTCTTTCAGTAATTTAGTGGGTACAGGATCTAATAAACATGTTGTTGGTTTAGATACAGTGATAAGTTTATTTAGCTCTTCCTGTCCTATGGTTGTAAAGCACTGCAGTTTATCTTTGGGTGTGATGGATGAAACTGAAGTGTTAGACGCTGTAGAATCTACATTCGCTATTGTATTTCTAATGTTATCTATTTTATCAGTGAAGAAATTCATAAAGTCATTACTATTTAACGTTGGTGGAATATTTGAATCAGGTGGCGTCTGGTAATTTGTTAACTTAGCCACTGTGCTAAATAAAAACCTTGGAATGTTTTGGTTATTTTCAATGAGTTTGTGTATATGCTCTGCCCTAGCAGTTTTTAGAGCCTGTCTATAGCTGGACATACTGTTTTTCCATGCAATTCTAAAAACTTCTAAGTTATTTTTTCTCCATTTGCGTTCAAGACTACGAATTACTTTCTTGAGAGAGTATTACTGTTATACCATGGTACAGTACGTTTTTCTCTAACTTTTTTCAATTTGTATTATAGAATGTATTAGTATTAGAGAATGTATTAGAGAAAATAGTGCCCATGTTGTCAGTAATTTCGTCTAATTCATGTGTATTTTGGGGTACAAATAGCATTTGAGATAGATCAGGCAGGTTATTTGCGAATCTTTCTTTAGTGGCTGGAACAATAGTTCTGCCCAGACGGCATCGCTGCGACATATCGTTAATATCAGTTATACGCAGCATGCACAATACAAGGAAACGGTCTGTAATATCATCACTTTGAGGTACAATATCTATAGCAGTGAGATCGATTCCATGCGATATAATTAAATCTAGTGTATGATTAAAACGATGAGTGGGCCCGGTGACATTTTGCTTGACTCCAAAGGAGTTTATTAGGTCTGTAAACGCAAGTCCTAATGTATCATTTGCATTATCAACGTGAATATTAAAATCTCCCATGATTAGCGCCTTATCAACTGTAACTAGAAGGTCTGAGAGGAAATCTGCAAATTCTTTTAGGAGTTCTGTATACGGCCCTGGTGGTCTATACACAGTAGCCAGAGCAAGAGATACATTAGATTTCTTTTGCATGTCTGACAGAGTAACATTTAGCAGAAGTATTTCAAAAGAGTTAAACCTGTATCTTGTTTTCTGGGTAACATTGAGAATATCACTATATATTGTTGCAACACCCCCGCCACCACCAGTCTGACGGGGCTCATGTTTATAACAGTAGTTTGGTGGAGTAGACTCATTTAGACCAAAATAATCATTTGGTTTTAGCCAGGTTTCAGTCAAGCAGAGTAAATCAAAACTATTATCTGTGATCACTTCATTTACAATAACTGCTTTTGGTGTGAGTGATCTAATATTTATGAGCCCAAACTTTAAAAATTGTTTTTGTTCATTTACTTTACATTTTCTGGTTTAATTACGATAAGATTTTTTCTAGATCCTACATTATATTTATATTTTGACCTCACTATTCGGGGAACATACACAGTCTTAATAGTTTTTACAGCGCAAGTACTTTTATCATTTAAGCGGGTGGAACAAAACTCATCATAATGGTTATTTGAGAATTGTCTTACTAGTCACATGGAGCGAAGTGTCCTGGAGATGTTGTCAGAAAGAAGCTCCGCTCGGATTTTGCTGGGGTGTAATCCATCAGCGCGAAACAGTCTAGGACGCTCCCTGAAAAGATTCCAGTTATTAACAAATAGCAGATTCTGTTCTTTACACCATGACAACAACCATTCATTTAAAGCAAAAAGTCTACTGAACCTTTCGTGTCCTCGTCGATACGTGGGCAGTGGTCCTGACACGATGATCGTCGCCGCGGGCGTCGTGCTGCGAACCGTCTTGATCAGGCTCCTGAAGTCCCTCTTCAGCGTCTCCGTCTGCCGCAGCGTGGTTTCGTTAACCCTCGCGTGAAGCACGACCGCTCTGGGGCTCTCGTTGTCCTTCAGGATCGCGGGTATCTGCGCAGAAACATTGAGAACACAAGCACCAGGCAAACAATGAGTGTGCACTTTACTTTCGGCTAACGTAGCACTTATGTGTCGGACAATGGAGTCTCCGATGATCACAGCGTCGCTTCCTGTCTCGCGGAGGGCAGTGAATCGGTTCTGGATGGAGATCTCGAAGGCAGGAGGGGGAGAAGCCGTCGCCCGGGACCCGGCTCGCGTCCTCCGCTGTGGATGCACCCAGGGTCCGTGGTGTCCCGGCGTCGCAGTGAAGGACATCTGGGAAGATCGCATCCTGGGTGCAACGGGCCTGCGCAGAGAAACACACGGAGTAGATGTGGTGGGACTGTTAACAGCACGCTGTATACTTACCCCGGACTTGTGAGCGTCAGCCTGGGATGATTCCAGCGCGGCTCTCCGCTCTCTCAGCTGGGCCTGCCTCTGTTCCAGGTCGCGAATCTGCTTCCCCACGGCACAGGGTGGAGACATTCATCCGCCATTAAAGCAAGTAACAGTGAGTACAGCAGTGGTAATGTGTGTGAATATTAGTAATGTGTGTGAGTATTAGCAATGTAAGCGCAGTTAGCAGCAACCACGCTTGCTGATGCTAACTGGCTAAAAGCTAATAGCAGATCCGGGAGATAAAAATAAAACTAGTGATAGCGAGACGCTTTGATTGTTTTTGTTGTAGAATACAATAGAGGATATATTCACACGTTATATAAACGGAAAAGATAATGTATAAAATTGATTTTTAAGTTAAAAATAGTCAATGAAAAGAATATAGTGACGGAGCTCAAACGCAGTACAGCCGTCAACAACAAACTGCACCTCACTTAAGTAGAAGTACTAAAGTATTCAACATTTTTTGTACTTAAGTATTGCAAGTAGTCTATTTTAAAATTTACTACTCAAGTACTGAAAGTAAAAGTACAAGTATTGTGTTATGTAGTTATTAAAGAATGTAGTCAAAAGTTTGAACATATTGTTTTTACTATTTCAAATGATTAACCTAAAGAACAATCACAATTCCTTTGAATGTAACTTTTTGTAAACAAAAAACGGTCACAGGGTTAGTCATTAATAACTTACCCTCCTGTCGTTTCAAACCCGTGAGACCTCTGTTAATTTTTGAAACACGGTTTAAGAAATTTTAGATTTAGTCCGAGAACTCTCAGTCCCTCCATTGAAACTGTGTGTACGGTATACTGTCCATGTCCAGAAAGGTAAGAAAAACATCATCAAAGTAGTGTGACATCAGAGGGTCAGTAAGAATTATTTTAAGCATCGAAAATACATTTTGGTCCAAAAATAGCAAAAAATACGACTTTATTCAACATTCTCTTGTTTCTGTTGTAAGACAGTTCAAAACAAAGCAGTTTGTGATACCCAGTTCGCGAACGAATCATTCGATGTAACCGGATCTTCTTGAAACAGTTCACCAAATCTAACTGAATCATTTTAAACGGTTCACGTCTCCAATATGCATTAATCCACAAATGACTTATCATTTGTGTGATAAGTGAAGAACCGTTTCTGTCAGATGTGTCCGATTCGTGAACCGAGGAGCTGATGATACTGCGCATGTGTGATTCAGCGTGAAGCAGACCGACACACAGAGCGTCTGAACTGAACTGATTCTTTTGGTGATTGATTCTGAACTGATTCTGTGTGAGTGTTATGAGCGCGGGTAAACCGAAGGCTTGAATCAAGAGCAATCATCGCCAATGACGCCATTACGTCGAGAGCAAAAGAACTGTTGAACCGTTTTCTTCAACTGGTTTATTGAATCGAACTGTCCGAAAGAACTACTGTTGATCCGAACACCGATGCAACCGGTTCTTCACTCGTGAACGAGTCAGTCTATTGTTCATTATCTGGCTTGGCTCGGTGTTCATCACAGCAGTTCAGTCAATGTACTGTTTGAGTACATGAATTACTCCGGGATATTGGTTTGTTTGAACTCAGAGGGAGTATCACTCACATTAAAAAAGCTAACAGCTTAAGTCATTTGTGGATTAATGCGTATTAGAGATGCAAACCGTTTAAAACTATTCTGTTCGATTTGGTGAACTGAATGATTCGTTCGCGAACCGGAAATCCAGCTGCTTTGATTTGAACTCTCTCTCACACAGACACGGAAGAGAAGACAATGCTGAATAAAGTAGTCTTTTTTGCTATTTTTGAACCAAAATGTATTTTCGATGCTTCAAAAAATTCCAACGGACCCTCTGATGTCACATGGACTACTTTGATTATGTTTTTCTTACCTTTCTGGACATGAACAGTAGACCGTACACACAGCTTCAATGGAGGGACTGCTCTCGGACTAAATCTAAAATATCTTAAACTGTGTTCCGAAGATAAAAGGAGGCCTTACATGTTTGGAACAGCATAAGGGTGAGTTATTAATGACATAATTTTCATTTTTGGGCGAACTAACCCTTTAAGCTGTTAACTTGTTTAATGTGGCTGACACTCCCTCTGAGTTAAAACAAACCAATATCCCGGAGTAATTCATTTACTCAAACAGTTCACTGACTGAACTGATGTGAAGAGAGAATTGAAGATGAACACCGAGCCGAGCCAGATAACGAACAACAGACTGACTCGTTCACGAGTCAAGAACCGTTTCTGTCAGACGCGTCCGATTCGTGAACCGAGGAGCTGATGATACTGCGCATGTGTGATTCAGCGTGAAGCAGACCGACACATAGAGCTGAACCGAACTGATTCTTTTGGTGATTGATTCTGAACTGATTCTGTGCTAATTTTATAAGCCCAGGTAAACCGAAGGCTAGCAGGCAACGGCAACGACGCCATTACATAGAGCGCAAAAGAACCGGTGAACTGTTTTCTTCAACTAGTTTACTGAATCAAACTGTCAGAAAGATCTACTAGTGATCTGAAAACCGATGCAACCGGTTCTTGACTCGTGAACGAGTCATTATCTGGCTCGGCTCGGTGTTCATCTCTCTCTTCACAGCAGTTTAGTCAGCACGCGCAGTCTTCGCTCAATGATGTGCCAGCTTCATCAAACCTGCCATCTACAGTTCTGGCAGTGGTAATGTGTGTTTGTAATGGAATGATTCGTAACATTTTTATAATTGTAACGAGTAACGATGCAACACATAAAAAAATATTGGAGTAAAAGTATTAAACTCAGCGAAAATATGTACTGAAGTAAAAGTGGAAGTAGGAGAAAAAAATTATACCTTAGTAAAGTACAGATACCGCATTTTAGTACTTAAGTACAATAGTGAAGTAGTTCTACTTCGTTACTATACATCTCTGATAGTATGATATCTTAAACATCGAGCTGTTGATAGTGTGATGTTTTCTATTCCTGCAAAATCATGGACACTGCGTGAGACACCATCAATGTCAAATCAGAGTAACCTACGAATTCTCTAGAAGCCATCACGGCCTTCTCAACAGCTGCCACCCTCAGTGTGGCAGGCCTGCTGCAACTGGGTCTAGTTTGCTCCCGCTTTCTCTGTCCACTCAATCCTGTAATATAAATCCAACCCCTTCCGTCTCAGGGCTCTCAGGGGCAGCTCAAAAATTTTATAATTTGGAATAGATGTTCTACATTAGGAACACATCCCCCAAAATTAAGCATTTGTTTCTTTGTTATTACTGGTTTTGGGACTTTTCTTGACTTTTTCTTTTCTTGTAACCCCTTTTTTCAGACAGTGATTTGCTATTCAGTGTTATTACATGCCCCAGGAATGTAATCTGTTGTTTTACGAACTGCAGTTTTGTCAGGCTGACTTTATGGCCCTCCTGAGCCAGATGCTTCAGGACGGTCACAGTGTCAGTTTACACTTAAGCTCATCAAGAGCACACAAGCAAAGATCATCCACATACTGTAACAAAGCTGTACCTGCTGTCAGGGTCAAAGCTTCCAAACTCCTTCTTAGGGCTTCGTTGTAAACTTCGCCCTCAAATTCAAATGCAAATCCGAATTGGCTGTCTTTATCAACTGGCACACTAAAAAATGCATTTTCCAAATCTACCACTGAGAAGAATGTTGCATCTTGTGGTATTTGTGATAAAATTGTGTGTGGATTTGGTACTGATGGAGCTCTTTGCCTGTCAGCAGCGTTCACCGCCTGTAAATCTTGTACAAATCGCCACTCTGTGGGCTGACCCACATCCCTTATCTTTTTTACAGGAAAAATTGGAGTGCGAACTGGAGAATCATTGCATGGCACCATTATTCCCACCTTTAATAGTGACTCAAACACTGTTTTTATACCAAGAATTGCCTCTTGTTTTAGAGGGTATTGACGTTGACATGGTCTATAATCAGATTTTGGGGTGACCACAACTGGTTCACATCCTTTAATCAAACCCACATCATATTTGTGTTTTGCTCATAACTCTGATGGCACTTTTGTTAATGCTGGATGTATTAATGAGGTGCAAATGATTGTCATGCAATGATTCTCCCTCTTTCTTTTGTCAATGGGTACCACACCTCTCTCTGTTTCAATGTCATGCTTGCACTCAGTCATAAACGCTCCCAGACACTCACTGTGTTTCACCCCCTCCCCTATCTGTCTCCAGTCTTTGGCATAAACACAGTTTTTCACAAACAAGTCTAATCTGGGCCCTGTCTGGCTCCTGTCCTTGGAAAGCGATAAGTGAGGCACAGAATCTTCCATTAAGTAAAACTGAAACTGTTTTTCTGTCAGGCAAACTGAGACTGCACACACATTTACTGTCTAAAACATTTTCTCAAAATGTAAAGTTTCTCCTTTTCCTCCCTCAAACCTTTTTCATACTGGTCATCTGGTTGTACTACAACATGTGACGTGCAATGCAATTTGTCAGGCAACATGATTTCTCTATCAAATGGTTTTGTTCTATCTTTAGCCAGTTCACACATCATTCCAGCCCAATCAGAATTTATGATGTGCCATTCATATACCCATTTTGGTTCTGTCTGCAAACAGCAAATCTGCTCTTTCTCTGCCACTTGGATATATATCCAAGTGGACTTATATATATTATATATCAGCTAAAAACTCAATCAATATCCCCTCTACTAGCATAGGACATTTAGGCATTTTCATAAAAGCTTCACTTTTAAACATAATAGCACATTTGTCAGGATGCTTTTCGACAGAATCAGACATACACAAAGGAAAGCAAGCATTTTCTTCATTGCAGAGAGCAGAAAGTACATCAGTGTATGTGTATGTGTTAGCGGTTAGAAAATTTTCACTTCCCTGACTTGTGACTGTTGGTTGCTCGCCCGGGACCCCTCCTCTGTGCTCTCCGTCTCCCTCGCTTCAGTCTGCCTGTTGATTTTGCCGGTCCTCCGGGCAATCCTTTGCCCAATGGCTGTCCTTTTTGCACAGTCTGCATCTGGTACAATTCAATATCTCATGTTCATCAGTCTTGCAGATCCGACAACCCCATCTTTCAGAGTTTCTTTCAGTTTCGTTCGGATATCTTCCTCCTCTCTTCCACTGCTGGTCTCGCTGCGCAGAATAGCCCCCCGGCCTCGACACGGCTTGCACTACCGCCAGCTGCCACTCCTTGTCGGTTTTGGCTTTCACTCTTTCCTTCTTCGCCATCTACACCTCCTCTGCATGCAAAGCGTGTGCCAAAACAGCAGACAGCCGTCCACTTTTCCATTCTATGTAGCTGGTCTTTACTGCTTGTGCAATTTCAGGTCTCAGTCCATTCAAAAACTTGCTCCGCATGTGACACTCCCATGTGTCAGCTTGATCCCCTCTTTCATCTGGTTCCTCCAACCCACTGTGTTTGTTGAAAATCAGGTACAAGCGGTGGTAAAAGTCCTGAACAGATTCGTCTCTGGTCTGGCAACAGTTGCCAATCTTTGCTGTATCCACACGCGCTGGAAATGCTGCTTTTATTCCGTCAGCCAGCTCGTCAACGGCCTTTCGGTAGCTCGCATTACTAAGATGCATCCACTCGCAGTGTTCTCTCCGACAGTCCTCTTTCTGCAACTTTCCACTCACTTTATGCCAGCTCGTAGCCCCCAGTTTCACTGCCAACAGCCTTCTCAGTTCATGCACGGTAGGGCTGAATTCTTGGCAGGAGGTGACTAATTCGATGGAAAATTTATCACCTGCTTCGTCAGGGCTCGGCAAGTGAGCCATCACTTCCTTCATGTCCGTTATAGTACATGGTCTAAAGACCATAATAGGGCCGTCAGGGCCAGAAACTTCAATCTTTGGAGCTGTAATACTCACATTTTCTTCTTTGACTGGTTGTCTGGTTTTTCTTTTCTTTGTCGGGGGTGCTCTGCGCACTATTTCCTCTTCTATGTCCTCGTTGGGGGTTTCAGGAATGATTTCTGGGTCTTCCTCTGTTTCTTGTCTCCATTCTGGATCTGGCCACAGTGCTGTTGGTCTTCTAGGTGGAGAGCAGTCGAGGTCGGGGTCCATTTTCGCGGCTTGCACCTCGGTCACCGGGGAATGTGTATATGGCGGAGGTACATGTTTAGAAACATGTTTATATTCTTTGACTTTGGTATAGTTTAATTGTTATTGTTACATGTGGAGAGTTGAGGTGAATGAGAGACGTGAGATTGAGTAATCATTTATTAGTCCAAAAATAAATGGTTAAATTGCTGTTGGCCTCATGTCTCCTCTTATGCTGTGGACCCCTTTCTCAACGAGCATTTCATAACAGGGGTTCGTAACATAAATGGATCTTGTCCTGATTTGTCCCGGATCTTGTCCTGATTTTTCTTTTAAGGTTGATTGATCCTGAATTGGATTCTGTGGAGCAGATTGGGGGTGATCCTACGTATTCTTCGGTTAGAAAGGGTGAGCCAGCAGGGCTGTGTCTAGCGCCAGTCCTGACGACGGTTTGCTGTTTATTGTTTTCTTTATTATTTTAGTTTGTTGTTTTTGGAGGTATTCCGGGGGAGAGAGTAATCTCTTAATCTGTACCTTCTGAAGACTAGTTAGGTTATAGTTAGCTTGATGGTTAGGTAAGTAGGACCGGAGTGCGTTGGTTTATTCCTAATTGCTTATATATTGGGTTTTCTTTTGTCTTCTTGTAAAGATGGCAACCTTTGAGTTGAGTCAATTTATAGATCAACCTAGTGTTGAAGTATTAGAGACATGTCGGAAAAATGATTTGTTTCTCATTGCTCAATATTATGAGATTTCTATCTCTAGAACACTGCGTAAAGAGGCGTTAAAAGCTTGTTTTGTGGCTAGTTTGACTAATAAGGGGGTATTTCCTTCTATGTAAACTGTTCCTGTTGCAGCAGCGGAGTTGGTGGCACCGGCTGCAGGAAGTCCTCCCTTACGTGTGTTGACTGGTGATCCAGTCACTCCATTGATTGAGGTTGGTGCGGAGGTAGGTCCGTCGTCTTCAATGCCTAAATTTGAACCTCTTTCACTTTCTACACAGTCGTCACCGGTAGTTCAGATTCACGTTTAAAGTTACGTTTAGCACGGTTACAATGGGAGACTCAGGATAGAGCTCAGACGAGACAAGATGATTTGAAGCATTAGATCGAGATGTATCGAATTGATGCAGATACAAAAGTGCGACTGCGGTAGTTGGAGTTGCAGTCTGTAGCAGAGGTACCTAAAAAATCTACTTTTAAAACATCTAGTTTGAATGGTAATTCTGAGACCCCAGCACGTCCATCAAATTCGAGTATTAATTCTGGCTCGACTGATACCGCATCGGAATCTGTAGTAGCGCCGTTTTCAACTCATTTTGATGTTGTTAAAAATATCTCTATTGTTCCACCCTTCCGTGACAAGGAAGTTGAGGCGTATTTTCAAGCTTTTGAACGAGTTGCAGTTGCTTTAATATGGCCAAACGAAGTTTGGGCACTAATTTTACAATGTAAACTATCGGGTAAGGCGCAAGAGGTGTGTGCATCTCTCTCGTTAGAGGAAAGCGTACAGTACGATGCAGTAAAAAAAAACGCAATTCTACGGGCATATGAATTGGTGCCTGAGCATGATCGACAGCGATTTCGTACCACAAAGAAGGCAGTGTCTCAAACTTATGTCGAGTTTGTTCGTGAAAAGGGAATTTTATTTGATCGGTGGATCAAAGTGTGCAAGGTAACTGACTATAATTCTTTGTGAGAACTTTTGCTGATTGAAGAATTTTAAAACTGCATTCCAGAACGTACTGCATTGTACTTAAATGAACAAAAAGTCAGCACCGTACAACAGGCTGCTGTGTTAGCTGACGAGTACGCATTAATGCACAAAACTGTATTTTTTAAGCGTTCGTCTGATTTTGGGGGTCCCTCACCAAAAGAAAATGAAAATATTTCTGATTAAAAAAATAGATGGGTTCCTACCAGTCCGAAGTCTGATAAAGAGTGCAGTTATTGTCGCAAAATGGGACACATGCTAGCCGAGTGTCGTATCTTAAAACGGAAACAAGAGCGACAAGATTCTTCATCTTTTCAGCCTCGAGGTTCTGTTTTGGTGAAAACTCTGTCTCCGTCCTTCTCTGGTTTTCCTGCAACATCATCATGTTCGATGGATTTGTGTCGTTAACTGATAAGGTAGAGAATCAAAAACCTGTAAGAATCCTCCGGGATACAGGAGGATCTCAGTCCTTTATATTACCAGATATTTTGGATTTTTGTGCTGACTCTGCGTGTAATACTAGCGCGATTGTGCAGGGTATTGAAATGGGTTTGGTGCCCGTTCCTCTTCATCGCGTATACGTCTCTTCTGATTTGGCATCTGGGTGTTTTGAGGTTGCAGTTCGTCCCTCTTTACCTTTGCTTTGAATTCATCTTTCTGCTTTGATCTAGCTGCTGATTTGCCCATCTCGCGGGAAACTCTGATTGAAGCTCAGAGAAATGATTCCTCATTAAACAAATGTCGTGCGAGTGTTGAAAATAAGACCATGTCGTTACGTAACCAACAGTATTACTGGAATGATAATGTGCTCATGTGTAAATTGAGTAGATCGCTAAATCCTGAGCAGCGGGAAGACTGAAATTCGGTGCATCAAATTGTGGTACCTTTGAGATTTCGACCACATGTTTTAAGTCTCGCCCATGACCATCCTTGGTCTGGACACCTTGGGATAATTAAGACCTATAACCGGGTGCTCCAACATTTCTTTTGGCCAGGGTTGAATTCTGATGTTGCATAGCACTGTAAGACATGCCATATTGGTCAGGTCAGTGGAAAACCTAATCAGGTAGTACCGGTTGCTCCTCTCTGTCCTATTCCTGCAGTCGGCGAACCATTTGAGCGTGTTTTAGTGGATTGTGTGGGCTCACTTCCTCGTGCTATGTCTGGTTGTCAATATTTATTGACAATCATGTGTGTGGCAACACGTTTTCCAGAAGCCATTCCATTACGGAACATAACTGCTAAGACTGTAACTAAAGATTTAACGAAGTTTTTTACAACTTTCGGGTTGCCGAAAACCGTTCAAACTGATCAGGGTTCAAATTTAATGTCTCTCGTGTTTCGTAACTCGTTAAAAGCTCTTGGAGTGTCTCATGTTGTGTCGAGTGCCTATCACCCTGAGTCGCAAGGGGCTTTGGAGAGATGGCATCAAACATTAAAATCGGCTCTGCGCAAGTATTGTATAGAGACTGGGAATGAGTGGGACGATGGAGTTCCATTAGTCTTATTTGCTGTGCGTGAGGCCCGACAGGACTCGCTTGGGTTTAGTCCGTCAGAGCTTGTGTTTGGTCATAATGTCCGTGGACCCTTAAATATGTTGAAAGAGGAATTCCTTTGTACATGTTCATTTGCGAAGACTAATGTCCTTGATTTTGTATCACGTACTCGTGAGCGCTTGCGTAACGCGTGTACTGTGGCGAAAGAAGCACTGTCTCTTTCACAAAAGAAAATGAAGAAACAGGCAGTTGTGCGTAATTTTCTGCCAGGGGAGAAAGTTTTAGTGCTGCTCCCCATTCCTGGGTCCACACTCTCTGCGCGTTTTTCTGGCCCCTATGTGATCAAAAGTAAGTTGAGTTAAACTGATTACATCTTATATACTGCTGAGAGGAGGCGAAAAACTCGCTTATGTCACGTCAATATGTTGAAACCATATTTATGTCGTGTTGAACCACCGGCAACGTTTCAGCATTTGATGTCTTAGGTGAGGTTCCTAATTGCAATATTTATTTGGATGATGTAGTCATATATTCATCTACATGGGATGAACACCTGTCGACCTTACATGACGTGTTTCGATGTTTAGCAGATGCTTCCTTAATGCTAAACCTTAAGAAATGTGAATTTGTAAAGGCTTCTGTCACCTATTTAGGGAAGCAGGTGGGGAATGGTCAGGTACGGCCATTGGATGGAAAAGTGGCCGCTGTCCTTAGCTATCCAGTACCTACTACGAGGAGAGAGTTGCGTAGATTCCTGGGCATGGTTGGATACTACCGGTGTTTTTGCAAAAATTTCTCAAGTGTAGTTGCTCCCTTAACTCAACTGTGTAGTCCTAAAGTTTGTTTCAGTTGGACTGATGAGTGCCAGCAAGCTTTTCTCTCTGCAAAATCTCTTCTTTGCAGTGCACCTGTGCTGTCTGCCCCAGATATGACCTGCCCGTTACAGCTTGAGGTGGACGCTAGTGCAGTTGAAATAGGTGCTGTCCTGCTACAGGAGGGTGCTGATGGAATCGGCCACCCAGTGTCATACTTTTCAGCTAAGTTTAACCGTCATCAGTTGTATTACTCCACTGTTGAAAAGGAAATTTTAGCTATGTTGTTGGCATTGCAACATTTTGATGTTTATGTGGGGTCCAGCTCTTGTCCAGTCGCCGTTTATATGGATCATAATCCGTTGGTATTTCTGCATAAAATGTATAACCATAATCAACGATTGATGCGTTGGGCTTTGATAGTTCAGACGTATAACTTGGAGATCCATCACAAAAGAGGATCTGACAATGTGGTAGCCGACGCTTTGTCTCGTGGTTTGGTTTAGGTTTTGGTATGGTTTCATTCAGAATTTGTTTTTCCTTGTCCTTTTAAGGAAAGAGAAAAGTCAAATTCTTCCTTTAGGGGGAGAAGTGTTACATCCTAAGCCTTCTGAGTGTTGAATCTGTATTTGTTTGTTTGTGATCTAATTAGTCTTTTCTCTTCTGAGTGTTAGGCTTCGCCCCTGCACACCTGTGTCCTGTTTCTCTGATGGCTCAACTAGAGTATATAAGAGAAGGGTGAACCAGAATGAAGCATGCAGCAGTGAATTCCATTCAGCGGTGAATGTGGTCCGCATCATGATGTCCAGCCTCCGAAGAAAGCGGTGTTCTATTTGATGTTTATTTGGTTTGATCTATTTGTCAGTGTCTGTTAAGTATATTCTTTGACTTTGGTATAGTTTAATTGTTACATGTGGAGAGTTAAGGTGAATGAGAGACGTGAGATTGAGTAATCATTTATTAGTCCAAAAATAAATGGTTAAATTGCTGTTGGCCTCATGTCTCCTCTTATGTTGTGGACCCCTTTCTCAACGAGCATTTTATAACAGGGGTTCGTAACAGACACATCCAAGGAATCCCACTTTGACACCAAATTGTCGTGGCAAAATTTAAATCAACTCTCGTCAGCATAAGAGACAGACTCATTCTCAGGTATAATTAAAAAGAAAGCCTTTATTCTTTGCAAAGAAGGTCAGACAGTCATACAGCAACACTGAGTTCCGGCAGAGTGAAACCGCCCCAGGAAGAGGGCAGTCCTCTACCTTATATCCCTTTGCTCTTCCAAGGTTGCACACACTGAACAGCTGAAATTTTCCATAGGTAACAAAACACATTCTCTGTGGATCCCTTCCCGCACATTTAGGACCTGGGTGACCCCCTCAGGTCATCCCGAAGCACTGCTCCCCCACTATATGGCCCAGTGACCCCCTCAGGTCATACTCAGACATCTGTTTTCCCCCAGGTGTCATTCCCCTGAGCCCACAGTTTCCGTGAATCACATGTTTGCCATCACTCTTAGGCCATAAAAATTCACACAAGAACAGAAAGGAAAACACATGCATATATGGGTATACAGAAGCAATGTTAAATGAATTTTTCCACCACACCTCAAATAAGCTGGTCTCCCGCTGCCTCTCTAGCTGCCGTTCTCTGAGGCGATGGTCAACCCGGATAGCTACATCAATGAGGGACTCAAGGTCAGGGTCTCGGAATGCCAACTCGTCTTTGAGCTCTGATGACAAAGCATGGTCGCAGGTCGCTCTTAGGGCTCTTTGATCCCATCTACTCTCAGCCACCAGAGTGTGAAACTATGGAGAACTCAGCTGCTCTCCGGGTACCTTGAGAGAGATTCAGCAGGCGACGATCGACATCACCTCCACTGGCTGGATGTTGGATAACTCTCTTTATCTCAATGATGAACTGTTGATTGTTTGTGGTTAGAGGAGATTTCTGGTCCCACAAAGCTGAGGCCCATTCCGCCTTACCGATGAGGAGAGTAATGATGTAGGCCACCTTACTGCTCTCAGTGGGAAAACTACTTGGTTGTAGTTGAAAGGCTAGAGTACACTGGGTAATAAATCCTCTGCATCTCTCAAACCTTTCTGGGGCTGGTAATCTGGGCTCAGAAGGAAGTGTCACCATGGACCTAGGTTGAGGATCAGGGGACTGGTGGAGTTCTTGGGGTGAAGAGGCCTGGGACTGAAGGCTCAATTTTGACAATCTGAGACGGAGTTTGATCATGTCTTTGAATGGTAGTGGCTTGCTCAGAGAGTGCAGCTAGGATCAGTTCCACATTGGGGGGTGGTGAAGACTCTTCCGCTGGGTTTGCTTCCATGGTTCAGTCTTGCTGTAACGAGGCTGCCTTAAGCAGGGATTGAACCCGGGTCTCTGGTGCTCTAAGAGTGTGAATTTGCTCACTGAGCTACTCCCAGACTGTTAAACCCAAGAACGGAAGAGCAAAAGAGCAAAAAAGGCCAAGGGGCTTGAATCTTCAAAAAGTAACAATAACCTTTACTAGGGAAAACAAAGTACAAAATAAACATAGCAAACTTAGCTACCATCAAACAAAAACGGGGGTCCAAAAATACAAGCACAATCAAACTTAACTTAGCAACTGGATACACAGGAAGCATAGGCTCAAGACTGAACACAATAGCAGGGCACAAAAAGACTTATAAAGGGTCAAACACAGGTGTGAGGAATCAAAGCTGATGAGCAGAGCACTGAACATGGTACAGGGCGATGACGCCCTCTCGAGGAACGGAGAGACCATAGGGATAGAGTTCATAGGGCAAAAGCCATCTGCAGTTCTGGAGGGAAAATGACACCGTACTCATTGAGAGTGACCCCTGCAGGCCAGGATGAAAACAGCAATGCAGATATGAGCCCATTACAATACCATAGAAACGTGGAAGAATAATCTACTAATACTGAAGCAGCAAACTCTGCAAAACACAAAATGGGTCACTGCCAGAACTTTTGGCCATGTACTGTGATTTCTTCTCTGGAGTCCCTGAATATTTTCACAATAGTATGTATGGCACTTGATGAAAGACCTACATTCTTTGCAATTTTGCATCACTAAATGTGATTTTTGATTTGTTTGACACTTCGTTTAAGGTAAACTTTGGCACAAAATAATAAGCCATAATCCAACTTTGCTTACAAAGACTGAGATGCTCTTTATACCCAAACAAGATACCTTGACCTATTACCAATTCACCTGCTTACTGTGAACTGTTTAAAAACAGTTTAACCTGGATATCCTATAACCTTTTCACTTTTATTTTGCCTTGGTCCCTTTTTTAGAATTTGTTGCAGCCATCAAAATGTGTTCATATTTACAAAATACATTTACGTTGGTCAGTAAAAATCTTTTCTTTGTACTTTTGTCCATTGAATAAAAATGATAGAGAATGAACAAATCACAGATTCTTGATTTTATTGCATTGCCAAATTTCATGAGACAAGTGTCAAACAACAACAACAAAAAAAAAATCATTTTGCAGGGCAAAGAAATGAAGTCTTTCACCAAGTACTGTACCACCTTCAGTATCAATACCAGTGCTTTAAGTTCTGTCATTCTCATTGTTGGGAACATTACTTAAAAAAATTTATTAGTTACAGTTACTCACTACTGTTAGTAACTGAATTACTCTATAATAAAAGTAACTCGTTACCAGGGAAAGTAACTCTTTGCATTACTGTTAAAAAAAAAAAGTTGCTGTTTGTCAAAGATTTTATTTTGAGCAGTTTTTACAAGTCAGTTAAATTGAGTAGAACAGACAGGTGTTCGTACATTACTTTCACTATTTATTGCACGTCAACAGAGAGCAAGAGTTTTATCCTGCACTTACAAGTACTATCTTTGTAAGAAAAGTGTTTTGGGCCACTAGATTTGTAGATGCGTGTGTCACACATTACATGTACACATTACATGCACGTTCTTGCCTTTGACCACAATAAATTTGAATGAGTGCTTATATCTCCACCTTGAAAATGCCAACTTTTCATCGGATTGCTCCTTACTCACCATCTCTGCTGCTGCCGGAATCGCGCGTGCGTGCGTGCGTATGTGTGTGTTTGACACCACTGGCGTAAAAAAACTGGCTTTGGTTGGCTACCATGAAATACATGACTCTGCCTTAGCCAATCAAAATCGCTTATCTCTTAATCAACCCACCCCCTTACTCGCTGTGTGAGCCAGGGGTGCATTTTGATTACATAGTTTATTAAGTAAATGCATAGTAACGCACCGCATTAAACGTCCAGTAATGTTAACGGCGTTATAACGACGGGAAAAGTAATTAGTTAGATTACCCCGTTACTGAAAAAATAATGTAGTTACCTAACACCATTCTTTTAAACGGCATTATTCCAAAAACTGGTCATTCTTTAATAAGCTGCTTTAATGCTAAAAGTAAAATCAGACACAACACACAAATCATGTTCTGGTCACAGATATATACATTCAACTCAAATTTTGATACTTGTGTATTCAATAAATTAAATGCACACAGACTGAAGTAGTTTAAGCCTTTGGTTCTTTTAATTGTGATGATTTGGCTCACATTTAACAAAAACCCAACAACAATCCCAACAAATTAGAATATTTTTGAGATGGGCCTGAGAACAACTAGGGCCAACCTGTGCCGTGGCATCAGAGAGGCTAAGAGACAGCACTCCAGGAGGATAGCTCATCAATTCAGCGACAGCAGAGACACTAGGAACCTGTGGCAGGGGATACAGACCATTACGGACTACAAGCCCCCACCACGGACCTGTGACAACAACATCTCTCTGCTGAACGAGCTGAACACCTTCTTCGCTCGCTTTGAGCAACAAAACAGCACTACTGCACAGAAGACTACACCTCCTCCCGGCGATCGTGTAATGACGCTGACCCCAGACAGCGTGAGGAAATCCTTCAGTAGGATCAGTGCCCGCAAAGCTCCGGGTCCTGACAACATCCCTGGGCATGTAATGAAAGACTGTGCAGCAGAACTCACTGATGTCTTAACAGACATTTTTAACATCTCTCTGAGTCAGGCTGTTGTTCCCACATGTTTCAAAACTACCACCATCATTCCAGTTCCGAAGAAACCATCTCCATCCTGCTTCAATGACTACCGTCCTGTTGCACTTACCCCCATCCTCATGAAGAGCTTTGAAAGGCTAGTCATACACCACATCAAGTCTGCCCTCCCCCCCTCCATGGACCCCTTCCAGTTTACATATTGGTCCAACCGGTTGACCGATGATGCCATCGCCACTGCCGTCCACTCAGCACTCACCCATCTGGACAAAAAGGACTCATATGTCTGAATGCTGTTCATAGACTTCAGTTCAGCATTCAACACAATCATCCCTCAACAGCTCATCTACAAACTGATTCAGCTGGGGCTCAACACTTCGCTGTGCAACTGGCTGTTGGGACTTTCTGACTGGAAGACCTCAGGCAGTACAGGTTGGCAGCAACACATCCATCACCATCACACTGAACACTGGGGCCCCCCAAGGATGTGTACTGAGCCCCCTCCTCTTCACTCTACTAACCCATGACTGCACACCATCACACAACTCCAACCTCTTTATTAAGTTTGCAGATGACACGACTGTGGTGGGTCTCATTAGCAACAAAGATGAGACTAACTACAGGAGTGAGGTGAGCCGCCTGGCCAAGTGGTGCAGTGACAACAATCTGTCTCTGAACATTGAGAAGACAAAGGAGATCATTGTAGACTTCAGGAGAGCACATACTCAGCACGTTCCACTGACCATCAACAGTGCGACTGTGGAGAGAGTGAGCAGCACCAAGTTCCTGGGTGTACATATCACAGAGGACCTCTCCTGGACTGAAAACACTGCAGCACTGGCCAAGAAATCACAACAGCATCTCTACTTCCTCTGCAAACTGAGGAGAGCCAGAGCCCCACCCCCCATCATGTACACCTTCTACAGAGGCACCATCGAGAGCATTCTGTCGAGCTGCATCACTGTGTGGTATGGAGCCTGCAACGTGTCCTGCCGAAAGACTCTGCAACGCATAGTGAGACCAGCTGAGAAGATCATTGGTGTCTCTCTCCCCTCCCTCCAGGACATTTATGGAACACGTCTCACCCGCAAAGCCCTCTGCATCACAGGTGTTCCCACTCACCCATCACACAGCTTTTTCAGCCTGCTACCATCAGGGAGGAGACTTTGGAGTCTCCAGGCCAGGACCAGCAGACTGAAGGACAGCTTCATCCACCAGGCTGTCAGGAAGCTGTACTCCCTCCCGAACCTGCCCCCCCTCCCCTCTTCTTCCCCAGGCACATGACATGCACTAGTCACTTGTGCAGCATTGGTCTGCTCACTACCTCATTCGGCATGGAACTGACGTCATTCCACTACCTCATCAGTCAGTTAAATAAAATAACTGCTCTTGGTCACTTGTCACTTTAATCAGACTTAATAAGATATTTTTAATAAGTGATTTTTTTGCACTAAAAAAATCTTTTAACTGCACTGTTGGTCACTTCATTGATTTGCACTATATCTGTCATTTGCCTTGCGCTGCTTTATTTAACTTTATTTTTAATTTTATTATATGTCTTTTTTTATCATTCCCTTATTGTATAGTTGTATCTACATTTTATATTTGATCTAGTTATTTTTTAGGCTTTAATGTTAATGTTATCTGTATGCACCGGGGTCTGAGAATAACGCAATTTCGATTCTCTGTATGTATGTACTGTACATGTGGAAATTGACAATAAAGCAGACTTGAACTTGAACTTGAATATGGTGACATGTCAATCAGCCAATCAACTCAAAACACCTGCAAAGGTTTCCTTCAAAATGGTCTCTCAGTTTGGTTCACTAAGACTGCTGATCTGACAGTTGTCCACAAGACAATCATTGACACCCTTCACAAGGAGGGTAAGCCACAAACATTCATTGCCAAAGAAGCTGGCTGTTCACAGAGTGCTGTATCCAAGCATCTTAACAGAAAGTTGAGAGGAAGGAAAAAGTGTGGAAGAAAAAGATGCACAACCAACCGATAGAACCACAGCCTTATGAGGATTGTCAAGCAAACTGGATTTAAGAATTTGAGTGAACTTTACAAGGACTACGCCGGTTTACCATGATAATTTGGAGCACTTCATGCTTCCTTCTGATGACCAGCTTTTTGTAGATACTGATTTCATTTTTCAGCAGAATTTGGCACCTGTCCACCCTGCCAAAAGCACCAAAAGTTGGTTAAATGACCATGGTGTTGGTGTGCTTGACTGGCCAGCAAATTCACCAGACATGAACCCCAGAGAGAATCTATGGGCTATTGTCAAGAGGCAGCCATATCACCCTGGAGCCCAAGACCGGTTTCCCACTGAAGCTAAGCAGGGCTGAGCCTGGTCAGTACCTGGATGGGAGACCTCCTGAGAAAACTAGGTTGCTGCTGGAAGAGGTGCTAGTGAGGCCAGCAGGGGGTGCTCACCCTGTGGTCTGTGTGGGTCCTAGCGCCCCAGTGTAGTGATGGGGACACTATACTGTCAACAAGCACCGTCCTTCGGATGAGACGTTAAACCGAGGTCCTGACTCTCTGTGGTCATTAAAAATCCCAGGATGTCTTTCGGAAAGAGTAGAGGTGTGACCTCGGCATCCTGGCTAAATTCGCCCATTGGCCTCTGACCATCATGGCCTCCTAACAATCCCCATGTCTACTGATCGGCTTCATCACTCTGTCTCCTCTCCATCAGTAAGCTGGTGTGTGGTGGGCGTTCTGGCGCAATATGGCTGCCGTCGCATCATCCAGGTGGATGCTGCACACTGGTGGTGGATGAGGAGATACCCCCTGTCTATGTAAAGCGCTTTGCGTGTCTAGAAAAGCGCTATATAAATGTAAAGAAAAGAATTATTATTATTAAGAGGAAGGCTGTGGACAGTGGTCATCACACAAAGTAAGTTTAACATGTTTATGTTTCACTTACAGATCTCTGTATTTTTCAGTGTTTACACATATGATGTTTACATTTTTTAAATACTATACTCACTGTTAACAAGTGAAATTATAAATACTCATCTATTTGATTGACAACTTATTTTTTTATCAATTTTCCATGGACACTCCATTATTAGAGCTCAGAATTAAGCTAATGTGCTAATTTGTATCCCTTGAGACTGTTTTTAAAACTTTTATTTAAATTAATAGATGTTTTTGTCATCGTAATCGAAATCATAGACTGCAAGCTTTTGAATTGAATAATGTATAATGTTCCATAAGCGTTTTATTTCGTGCAGCGTTTTGATTTTGAAACGTGCAGTGCTCATGTTTATTCAACGAAGACAAATGCCACAAATGAATCAATGTATGGAAAACAGTGTATATCTAAATATCGGAAATGTGTTTAAAAATCATCTTTTATGGAAAAAATTATACCACGATACTAGGGGTGTAACGGTTCACAAAATTCACGGTTCGGTTCGATACGATACACTGATGTCACGGTTCGGTTCGGTTCGGTTCGATACGTTTTGGTACAGCAAAATGTAAAAACATCTCAACTTTTCAGAATGCCGCAAGCGCACCGCGGGTCATGTGACAAGAACCAGCCAATCAGCTTCATCCTTTCCCGTAACAACGTTGAGAGCTCAGCCAAGATGAAGGAACAGCTGATCATAGTTGTATATGGATTGCAATTTTGAAATAAATTTAGTAACAGAGTTACTGCAAGCGATTTTTAGAGCTACAAATCCATTTATCCTTCGCTGAAATTTCCGCGTCTCATGGAGAGAGCACGTCATTGTTGCTTAGCAAAGACAGACGCCTCATGAGCGCTTCTGCCCGAGCGCTTTGGAAAGGAGGAGAAAGACGTGCTTAGCGTTTTCCATGCGTTTTTAGGCGCGATATGTGAACGGCCTCTAAGGCGCTCGCTCACTCAGCACGCGCTGAAGGCTCGTTGCAAAATGTCTAAAGCATTTAACAGACCAGAAATATAAGATCCTAAAATAACCAACAGGTCTGGTGTTTGGGTTGGATTCCCTGTGAGCTATAGGGCCCTATTTAAACGATCTGAAACGCAAGCGTCAAAGCGCGAAGCCCAAGTAACTTTGTGGGCGGGTCTCGGCGCTGTTGCTATTTTCCTGGCGGGATAAATGGCTCCAATGGGTTGGTCTGAAGTAGCTTCATTATTCATTGGTGTGGTTTGGGCGTAACGTGAAATAAACCAATCAGAGCGTCATCCAACATTCCCTTTAAAAGCAGGTGCGCAAGTTCCATTATGGATTGCTATTATTATGGCGTATTTACCAGGCGCACGCCAGGAGCGGTTCACAGCCGAGGAGACTGATGTTCTTGTAAGAGCAGTGAAAGACAGAGAAGTTGTGTTGTATGGGGATGGGAGAAACCCACCCAAAATAGCGTCATGATTTCCGTCATCTCATGTGTTAATATTTTTTTAGTGTAACGATTTATGATTTGCAAAAATAACTGTTGCATCTGTGTAGATTACATGAGCAAAGTGTATGCGCGTTGTGCACGCTATACATTATGGTCAAGCATGCGCCCCTAAAATAGCATAATGAACAACGCACAACGCGCCACTGACTTTAGACTAGGTTTTTTCTGGTCAGTGGCGCAATTGTTTAATGGAACAGCAAAATAGCACCAGGGATTGTTTGCGCCGGAACACGCCTCCTTTTTTGTGCTGAACCGCCCAGGGAGCGCAAGTTCATTCACTAGTTTAGAGACGTGCTTCTGTGGAGGAAAAAGCGCGCTTTGCGCGGGTGCAAAATAGGAATGACACATGCGTCGGTGTACAAAGTCAATTGCGCTGGGTGCAAGATAGGGCCCCTTGTGTCTAAATGCTGCAGGGATAGTTTGCTGCGTGCATGTTTCTCCTTTTTTTCGTCTTTTCCCAGATAGTACTGACGCATATATCCCAGATATTCCCGCTGGTGTTTTTTTTTTGTATTCCCGCTGGTGTACCCTGTCATGTTGCAGATGCGACATACCGTTGTTTTTTTATCCACCACTCTCTTGCCATCACCATTATAGCTTAAAGGGAATCCAAAGTGCACCCAAACACCAGACCTGTTGGTTATTGGAGGATCTTCTCATTTCTAGTCTGTTAAACGCATTGGCTATTTTGCAACGAGCCTTCAGCGCGTACTGAGTGAGCGAGCGCCTGCTGAGTAGCCTAACATAAACATATAAGATGGTGTTTTTTTCTTCTTCGGGAGTGTCAGGGGCGTTGCCTGTTACGTTGTTTGGGTTATTGGGCTACCTTGTTGAACGCATATCATTATATTTCTCTCTCTCTCTCTTTTTTTTTTTTTTTTTTTTTTTAATATAATTAATTACTCCAACGAACCGTTCGGTACACATAATGCGTACCGCGTACCGAACCGAAAGCGTCGTACCGAACGGTTCAATACGAATACGCGTATCGTTACACCCCTACACGATACATATTGATATTGAATTATTGTCCAGACCCTAATGTGGAGCATGTTTTTATAAACATTATTAGTACAAATTCCTGTGAAGCTGTTTTTAAACCGTGTGCATTGTGTCAGGGTTTGCAAGGAGGAACTCAAGTGCAGACAGGGAATCACAAAACAAACGGTTTATTTACAAAAGGGAAAACAAAACCCACGAGGGGGAAAACAAAGACTAGGGCAGATACAAAAATAACTAAATAGGACTGATTAAACAAGATAAATAAAGACTCAAAACAGGAGAACACTAACTACAAATAACACTCACGGTTATACAAGGACTTCAGAGGTACAATCAATCACAATCACAAGTGTGGAACACATATGTGGAACAATGAACCGACGCAGGACAGAGCACACTAGGAGATCTAAATAGGGGAACTAATCAAGACACGACAGGTGACACAGATAGGACAAAGTTCATTCCCCTCAAAGTTCATTAACGTCGTTGCACAACACGTGGATTTGAGCTTTCCTGTGTGGCGTCATGATGGAGGTGGACGATACCTCGAAATTTGAAAGTATTAAGCGTATACATAATTATTCTAAAACTGCCCATGATCTGGATTCATTGGATGTGTGTCTTCCCGAGTCTCCAGCGGCAAGCCCGTTACCGAAAATGCGACGCCCGTCCTCAGACCCCTCTAATGCTGTTTTGCGGCAATAGAGAGACTGGGTAAGAAGCAGGATGACTTTATGGAAAAAACTTCTGGAGGTCGAGAAATCGGTTGCAACCAATTCCATCCTCATCTCCGATCTCACAACACGGGTTGACGCCGTTGACAAAAAAACAGAGTCTGCTGTTAAATCTGATAAAATGGACTCCCAGCTATCTTCACTGGCTGCAGAAAATAAACGCTTATGGGATAAAGTGGATGAGCTGGATGCCTACAAGAGGCGTTGGAATCTGAGGATTTCGGGTGTGCTGGAGGAAGTTGGAGAGAATGTCAAGATGGTAATAATGGACATTTTTCTTCAGGTGTCACCAGGCTTAGCAGATGTTCTGCAGTCTTCAATTGATGTTGCGCACAGGCTTGGCCCCAAACTGGGCAATGCACGCCCGCGTACTATAATTGTACAATTTCTCTCTCGATCTCACCGCGATCGTGTCTGGGCTGATGCAAGACGATCAGAAGTGCTCAAACAGAAGAAGATTAGGATCTCAGAGGACCTGACGCAGAGGACGAAGGAAGCACGGAACAAACTGTGGCCTTTGGTGGAGAAAGCCCGAAAGGAGGGTCGCCGTGCTGGCTTCAGGGGGGCAAATGCTATCGTGGATGGAAGGAGGATTTCTGCAGACGATGTCTGATTTTTGCCCTTTTGTCTGATCTTTTGTTAATCGAGACATTTATTGACATTAGCAAAATTCTGACAAATATGTATGAGCATTAATAAGGTAAGCAAAGGAGGGAACATAACGGATAGCCTAAACCGTTATTAAGGGGTATGGATATGTTTCAAGTTTTGCACTTTAATTGTATTCTGTATTACATTTCATAACTTTGTTACGATTGTAGTTGTATAGTATTTTTTATTTAATTTTTCTCGTTTTGTTACTGTTCATATGGCGGTTAAACTCTTTATCTTGGTTAATGTTTATGGTTTTAATAATCATACACAAAATATCTTATTTTTTCAGGATCTGTCTTCTAAAATTCTTGATTTAAAAGGTAAATATCCATCTGCTGCAGTAATAGTTGGGGGAGATTTTAATGAAGCACCTGACCTATGTTTGGATAGATTTCCCCCAAAACGAGAGTCATGCAGATGTAACACTATTATTAATGATTTTTGTAGTAACCTTTCTCTTTTGGATGCTTACAGGTTTATGCACGATAAAGATTGTTCATATACTTGGTTCAGTAAAGATCTTTCGAGAAAATCACGTATAGATTACTGGCTTACATCAGACTGTATATCTTCTTTTATTAAGTCCAGTAGTATCTTTCCTGCTCCCCTCACAGATCATGCTTTTATTGATCTCATTTTGTCTGATTCTGGTACTGGTTGTCACAGAAACCCTGGATATTGGAAACTAAATTGTTCTCTACTACAGATTCCCTCTTATTGTTTGGGTATTAAAAGCATCATTGAAGAATTTAAAGCAAAACCTGATGTTTCAATATCTTCTAATTGGGAAATGTTTAAATTCGAGTGTAGAAAATTTTCTATTCGATTTAGTAAACAGTTAGCCAAGGCAAAATCTTTAAAGTATACCTCCATATTAAGTGAAATTAATCAAATTTTAGGCAAGCAACAGACTAGTGAAGTTGATAAAGTAAAACTGCACAATCTTAAAGAAGATTTAAATAACTTTTATGTAGAAAAGGCTAAGGGTGCCTTTATTCAATCCAGAGTAAAGTGGCTAGAATCCGGAGAAAAAAATTCAGCATATTTTTTTTAATTTAGAAAAGAAAAGAGGGGAATCTAAGAAAATATGTTCTCTAAATATTGAGGGCAATTTGGTCACAGATGAAGCTAGAGTTTCTAATTTTGTTTCTAATTTTTATTCACAGCTTTATTCTTCCTCGTTTAATCCTCAGTTTGCTGATAGTTTTTTTGAGAGAGTTCAAGCATTCACACCTATTATAAGTGATGGAAATCGGTCGTCTTGTGAGATGGATTTGACTATGGAAGAGTTGGATATGATAATCCAGAAAGCCCCCCTCAATAAAATCCCTGGTCCAGATGGACTCCCTTTTGAATTTGATAGGACCTTTTGGCAAGACATAAATAAGTTTGTTTTTGAAGTTTTTAAAGACTGTGTAAAGAAAGGTGAATTGACTGAATCCATGAAGCAGGGCTTGATCACTTTAATCCCAAAGCCTAACAAAGATTCCTCATATTTAGATAATTGGCGCCCAATTACTTTACTTAATTCGGATTATAAATTATTAGCTTCCCTTTATGCAAATAGACTGAAACCATTTTTAGAAGAAATTGTCTCAGTTTCCCAATCTGGCTTTATGAAAGGTAGGCATATAGCAAATAACATTCGGCTTGTTTTAGATATGTTAGATTATAATGAATTGATCAATGATGGTGCAATCATTTTATTTTTAGACTTTTATAAGGCCTTTGACACAGTCGAGCATGAGTTTATGTTTGAATCTTTGCGCAAATTTGGTTTTGGCTCTTCCTTTATTAAAATAGTTCAGACTTTTTACAAAAATATTAACAGCAATGTGTCATTGGTGAATGGTGTTTCTCCCCGGTTTACAATTAGCAGGGGCATCAGACAAGGGTGTCCTTTTTCACCATTTTTATTTTTATTAGTCACAGAGTTTCTTAATATTTTTATTACTCGCTGTGTAGATGTTCATGGTATTGTTGCAGCTGAACACACTTTTCTAATTAGTCAACTGGCGGATGACACCTGTCTGTTTTTAAAAGATGAGAAAGAGGTTCCTGTCATTTTGGAAGCTTTAAAAACCTTTTCTAGTGCTTCTGGTCTCACAGTTAATAGAAATAAAAGTGAAATTATACCTATTCACAGTCTTGAAAAACATCATATAGAAGGTATTGAGGTCAAAAGTTCTGTTAGATATTTAGGCATTTTAATAAGTAAATCACCCGAAGATAGGATTTTAGATAATTTTTCACAACGGACAAAAAAATTGAAGAATGTCTTCAATTGCTGGCTACAAAGAAATTTAACTATCTATGGTCGTGTCCTGATAGCTAAAGCTGAAGGCATTTCTAGGATTGTTTACCCAGCTTTGACCTTATACGTCAACCCGAAAACTTGCTCATCTATTGACTCTATACTGTTTAAATTCTTATGGAAAAATAAAACCGAGTATGTTAAATGAAAGACTCTGATAAGATATACTGTGGAGGGAGGTGTGAATGCTTTAGACTTCAGTACTCTCAATCAGGTTTTCAAGATCGGCTGGATTAAACGTCGCCTGAATGCTGATTCTAATTTGTTATGGTTTCACATACCTAAATTTATATTTGAAAAATGTGGAGGGTTGAATTTTTTATTGTCTTGCGATTTTAAATGCAACAAACTTCCACTCAAGCTTGCAAATTTTCATAAGCAAGCCTTGGAGGCCTGTAAGCTTGCCTTTTGCCACAATTTTTCCCCTCATAGGAGTATTATATGGAATAATCAGAATGTGCTTTGTGGAAAAAAATCTATCTTTATTAAGGATTGGGTTGACAAAGGTGTTATTTTTATTTTGGATTTATTGAATAAGGATGGTAACTTTTATTCATACAATGAATTTATCAACCTTTTTGGAGTAAATTCATCACCTAAAGTTTATAACTGGGTTACTAATTCTATTTCACCTAAACTTTTGCATATGGTGAGGTCATTCTGTAGCTACAGAATATCCGTTTGTGAAAAGCCCCAATTGTCTATTGGAGGTTTGGAGCTTTCTAATGTCAAATGTAATAACTTTTGGATTAGAAAATGTCTTATTAGGAAGTCTAGTGCCGCGTTTCCACCGAATTTACCCGGAACATTTTTCCCAGGAACTTTTTTCCCCCCATACCTGTTGCTTTCTGCGTTTCCACCGCGGTGTAAAGTACCGGGAAGATTAGGCAAATGACTGGTGACGTAGGTCCGCGCGCGTTTCTCAATACAAAGTACTGCTGATAAAAAAAAAAAAAAGTACGCTGATTTTGGACGTGCATCATCGGTAGGTCAGACTTTGTGCATTCGACTGGGGAGTGTGATGTCCACAACGACGCAAGTCCGGTAAATCTATAAACAGCAGCGTAATTATATACTAATATATATATATATATATATATATATATATATATATATATATATATATATATATATATATATATATATTATACTTGATAACTTCAGTCAGCTCGTCTTGCTACTGCAATTTTCCCTACTGTATATTTACAATAAAACGAAATAGGATATAAAATACCACTGCCTCCTTTGGTTTTCATTTAAGCATAATAACAGCTGCAGAAATGTACTTACTTCAGGGATATGTGTAACGTTATATACAGCCATTACAATGAAACGAAATATTATATAAATTTGCCTTTTTTATTTTCATTTTAAGATATAGATAAATTGAATACAGACCAAAGAAAACCTGTTAGATTTACCCCGCAGCTGAATTATATGTCATGTTTAACCACTAAAGACACATCAGAGCCAGCGGCACATATCAGAAGTTCTATCCCAGGAGAGGCTGCTTCTCGGCGGATAGATGATCACTGGGCTCCGCTGATTGCGTGGAGCTCACCGTCTCAGAGATCGGCGAAACACATTTTTAAATAGGCGCTGTCTTTATAAATAAACCACAGATTTGAGTTTTAAACAACTACATTCTCGCCTGAAATACTTTTAAAATTACATTTCATCACACAATAACAGTAATATTTTGATGTTTGATGAAAATGGTGGTTGAACTCAACCAATGCTGCGTGAACTCAACCAATCAGAATGTTTAGCGCCAAAGTCCCGCCCCCGAAAGTTCCTGAACTTTAAAAAAGTACCACCTCGCCAGCAGGGACTTTCTGGGGGGCATTTTTTTACCCGGAACTTTTATTTAGTTCCTGGTTCCTGCGGTGGAAACGCACCAAGTACCGGACCAAGTCCCTAGTTCCTGGGTAAAGTTCCTGCGGTGGAAACGCGGCTAATGCCGCGTTTCCACCGAAATTACCCGGAACATTTTTACCAGGAACTTTTTTTCCCAGGAACTTTTTTCCCCCCAGACCTGTTGCTTTCTGCGTTTCCACCGCGGTGTAAAGTACCGGGAAGATTAGGCAAATAGACTGGTGACGTAGGTCTGCGCGCGTTTCTCAATACAAAGTACTGCTGATTTGTTTTTTTTTTAAAGTACGCTGATTTTGGACGTGCATCCTCGGTAGTTAGTTCAGACTTTGTGCATTCGACTCGGGAGTGTGATGTCCGCGACGACGCAAGTCCGGTAAATCTATAAACAGCAGCGTACTTGATAACTTCAGTCAGCTGGTCTTGGCTACTGCAATTTCCCCATTTACAATAAAACGAAATAGGATATAAAATAACACTGCCTCCTTTGGTTTTCATTTAAGCATAATAACAGCTGCAGAAATGTACTTAATTCAGGGATATGTGTATATGCAGCCATTACAATGAAACGAAATATTATATAAATTTGCCTTTTTTATTTTCATTTTAACATATAGATAAATTGAATACAGACCAAAGAAAACCTGTTAGATTTACCCCGCAGCTGAATTATATGTTATGTTTAACCACTAAAGACACATCAGAGCCAGCGGCACATATCAGAAGGTCTAGCCGATTTGAGGCTGCATCTCGGCGGATACATGAGGACTGAGCTCTCGCTGATCGAGTGGAGCTCACCGTCGCAGAGATCGGCGAAACACATTTTTTTAAATAGGCACGGTCTTTATAAATAAACCATAGATTTGAGTTTTAAACAACTACATTCTCGCCTGAAATACTTTTAAAATTACATTTCATGACACAATAACAGTAATATTTGAAAATGATCCAAATAAATGGTGATTGAACTCAACCAATGCTGCGTGAACTCAGATCGCTTTGGCTACTGCAATTTTCCCCTCAGTACATTTACAATAAAACGAAATAGGATATAAAATACCACTGCCTCCTTTCGTTTTCATTTAAACATAATAACAGCTGCAGAAATGTACTTAGTTCAGGGATATGTGTAACGTTATATACAGCCATTACAATGAAACGAAATATTATATAGACTTGCCTTTTTTATTTTCATTTTAACATATAGATAAATTGAATACAGACCAAAGAAAACCTGTTAGATTTACCCCGCAGCTGAATTATATGTTATGTTTAACCACTAAAGACACATCAGAGCCAGCGGCACATATCAGAAGGTCTATCCAAGGTGAGGCTGCCTCTGGGCGGATAGATGATCACTGAGCTCTCGCTGATCGTGTGGAGCTCACCGTCTCAGAGATCGGCGAAACACATTTTTAAATAGGCGCTGTCTTTATAAATAAACAACAGATTTGAGTTTTAAACAACTACATTCTCGCCTGAAATACTTTTAAAATTACATTTCATGACACAATAACAGTAATATTTTGAAAATGTTGATCCGAATAAATGGTGGTTGAACTCAACCAATGCTGCGTCAACTCAACCAATCAGGATGTTTAGCGCCAAAGTCCCACCCCCGAAAGTTCCTGAACTTTAAAAAAGTACCACCTCGCCAGCAGGGACTTTCTGGGGGGCATTTTTTTACCCGGAACTTTTATTTAGTTCCTGGTTCCTGCGGTGGAAACACACCAAGTACCGGACCAAGTCCCTAGTTCCTGGGTAAAGTTCCTGCGGTGGAAACGCGGCTTTAGTTGTCATCCCAAAGCTTTTTTCAAATGGTAATTGAATTATCCTTCTCTTTCTACAATTAATATATGGACTGGCATTAATAAGTTTCTGTTACCTAACAAGTGGAAAGAGCTTCACTTTAAAATTCTACATAATTATTATCCCTGTAACTCTCTCCTTTCTAAATTTAACTTCGACATATCTTCTCACTACACATTCTGTAATTCTAATCTTGAAACAATACCACATCGGTTTTTTGAATGTGATTATGCAAAAGAATTCTGGAAAAAAGTAGCCTGGCTTATAATTTCTGTTTATTACAAACTCTTTACATTTGAGGTTGTGAATGTGCTGTTTTTGATTTGGGACACCGGGTCAAAGGAGATGGATGACAGATTAAAATTGCTTACTTTATGTGGCGCGTTTCATCTTCATAAGTGTAAAGTAACTTTTTCAAAGCCCAATTTTAATTTTTTTTGTGTTGATCTAAAATTATTTTATGACTCTCTTTGTTTATTAGCTAATAAGAAAGCTGCTAAAACTTCTTTGCTGCTTAAAGAAATTATGGTTTCATTATAAGTTACTTCCTGAATTTCTGAAGTTTTATTATTTGTTTATTCCCAGTGTTATTTATTTCTATTTACTTTTATTCACCTTTTGTATTTGTAATGTCTATGAATCTTTTGTGATTTTTTTTTTTTTTTCGTAGACTATTCCTTATCTACTGCCTTGCTTTACTCTGAGTGTATTGTATTATTTTTTATTTTATTTTTTGTGTTTGATTCTGTATCCCCTGTGCAATGTTAAATAAAAAATAAAATAAAAAAAAGCGCTTGGTCGTATATACCTCGCTCGTCCAGTCGATGGCGCTAATGCGCCGTCAGATGATTTTGTCAGCCTCTGTCATTAACAACACGAAGAAGAAGAAAGAGCGAAGTGGCCGTGAACATGGCGGACACCAGGGAGAAAGGTTTACAAGACTACAGAAAGAAATTACTGGAGCATAAAGAGATTGACGGACGCCTCAAAGAATGTAAGAGTGAAATTTCTGTTCACGTCAGACTGATATCGATCAGTTTAGTGTCTTCTCCGGCTGTTGTTTGCTTTATTTCGGCCGTCTGTGCTGTAAGTCGCTTTGTCATGCAGAGCTGAAATCAATTAGCCGCTAATGGTAACAGCAAATATTAACAGCGAACCCCTATTAAATGACTAAATCAAGACACACAACATGCTGCTTAGTGTTGTTGTTGTATATAATAACAACATATACCATTAAAAACAGCCATTCTCATTTATTCTCAACGAGGAAACGCTCACAATGAACCTTTAGCATCTCTGATACATGAAGCAGATGAAACCTTTACCACGTTTGTACTTGTGAATAAACACTTTATCGCTTCATAATGTGCTGAAACCTCTGTTGCAGTGAGAGAGCAACTGAAGGAGCTCACGAAACAGTACGAGAAGTCTGAGAATGATCTGAAGGCTCTACAGAGTGTGGGACAGGTAAGATCTCAGCCAAATACACTCGAGTGTTTGATTAATACCGCGATAGATGAGATAGATATCGGTATTTCTTATGATCGGATCATTTCAGATTGTCGGTGAGGTGCTGAAACAACTGACCGAGGAGAAATGTAAGTCCCAATCAGCTGTATTTCTAAGTCTAGTCTAATGCTGCTCTGTTCCTGAAGTTCTTCTTCTGTTATAGTTATTGTCAAAGCAACTAATGGCCCACGTTATGTGGTTGGATGTCGCAGACAGGTGAGCGTGTTGATTGTACATTATAAATCATATGATTGTGTGACTGCCAAGTCAGTTTGTCTTACCTGGCCTTGTGTTGTTGTTTCAGCTGGATAAAACCAAGCTTAAACCAGGCACTCGCGTGGCTCTGGACATGACGACTCTCACGATCATGAGGTAAGTGCGAAGATTTCAGTCTCAACAAGCATGTTTAGCTCTGCTTGTGCTCTTGCCTGACAGTCTAGGTATAATTGCGTCCCTGAAAGGGCCTTTAATATTCAGTTGGTATGTTTTATGAGAACCCCCTTTTTTCTTTCTTTTTGTTTTTTTGTTTTAAGGTATTTGCCTCGTGAAGTGGATCCTCTAGTGTACAACATGTCTCATGAAGATCCTGGCAGCGTTTCTTACTCGGAGATCGGTGGACTGTCTGAGCAGATCCGTGAGCTGAGAGAGGTCAGAAAGACAATAGCATAATATAATTATCAGCTGATGAAAAAAATCTTACTCATCCCAAACCTTTATATTAGATTTTTTTTTTGTGCTGATATTGCGTGCAAATGATCTCATGTTACTTCTGTTTCAATTGGAAGAACACGTCAAATCCCTTTTTTTTCCCCAATTATTTTCATATGATAAATATCAGATTAGTGTACTTCGGTACCGAGTCGGTACTAAAAAAAATTAAAATGTGACTGTACCAGGTTTCTTTAAGTACCGGTGGTACCGAGTACCCAGTCAACCCAGTTCTTGACGCATACAGCGCTATGATTTCCGCGAAGCAGAAAAACGTGAACGGAATCTCAGAATCCAGTCATGAAAATGAAACTTACATTTTAATATAGACAGTCACAGAATTTGTCAAAGTTAGCATAAATTAATCAAATCTCCATATGGACCAGTATCTGTAAATGTTAACTGCAAAAGTTGGTTGAAATATAAATCCTGCATGTTCTGCGTGTCTCTGAATGAATGAATGGCAGAGACATGTTGGGTTGTTTACCTCACAGACTGAAGCGCGTGACGCATGCAGTAACTTCAGCATCTGCCGTCTCATACGAGGACATAAACGACATCACCAGAACTGTTCTGAGTCACTTCACAAGCATTTTACCATTTCATCGAAGTAAAACCAGTGTCAAAATAAAAGTTCATTTTTAAATAAAGGCATTGTGCTAGAAATATTACTATTATTTAGTAGAATGTATGTGATACTGCTACTACTGTTTAAAAAATTTATAAAACTTTTATTTTTAAAAAAAAATCACAATATTTCTTCCATGTTTTAATTTTAATAACAAATCCCCTTTATTTACCCCAAAATTAAATGTTTAAATTTAATTGACAAATTAAATTTGGGTGAAACTTGTTTACGGTTTTTCATAATTATATTACTTTATTTTTAGTGATAAAATGTTTTTATTTTAATTAGCTTTTTTTTGTGTTTTGCTTTGGTACCGAAATTGGTACCAAGGATTTTCAGTGGTATCGGTACCGAATACTGAAACTTTGGTACCGTGACAACACTATATCAGATACTCGGTCACATGATATATGCCCAACTTCTTTTGCAGTATCATGTCATTTAATATTCACTCTAACTACATATGTATATGTGGTCTGTGATAATATCGTAATTGTTGTTTTAACAATGTGCAATTTGACATTGAGTATTTTGCAAAAAACATTCAAAACACGCCTGCAAGATTCAGTCTAATAGTCTAAATAATTCCAAACACAACCACAATGCTGTTTCGTTCCTGAATTAATCATCAGATTAAATGGTTTGGTTCAAATGACTCACTTATTAAAGCCTTATTTATACTTCTGCGTAGTTGTCCACGTCGACATGCAGTACACATGCAAACCGATAGTATGCAGTGTCCACGGACATTTTGCTTGATAGAGCTGATCATGTCAATATTTTAAACGTTTAAAGCGTGTCTGAATGTAAACCGACAGAAGATGTGTTTATAGTCTGGATCTGTGCATTACACCTTGCAGTGTGAATGCAGCTTGAACTTTACTGAACTCATTGAAATATCTCGATTACGAATGAACGATTGTCTTTTGTAGGTAATTGAGCTGCCTCTGACCAATCCTGAGCTATTCCAGAGGGTGGGCATTATTCCTCCCAAGGGCTGCCTGCTGTACGGACCGCCAGGTCAGTCACTCTGTTATACTCTGTTGAGCAGTAACTGATATTTATGTGAAATGGTACATTTTCACACAAAGTGCTTAATTTTTAAAGGCACTGGAAAGACCCTTCTTGCCAGAGCTGTGGCCAGTCAGCTGGACTGCAATTTTCTGAAGGTATGTTGATATTGATTCTATAAACGGTTTGACATAGGACAGCGGTTATGCTGTAAGGTCTGTATGATGTTTGTCAGGTGGTGTCCAGCTCTATTGTTGACAAGTACATTGGTGAGAGTGCCAGACTCATCCGAGAGATGTTCAACTACGCCAGAGACCATCAGCCCTGCATTATCTTCATGGATGAGATCGATGCTATTGGTAATGCTCTTCAGCTCACTGCAGTCCAAGCCATTCTTATATGTTATGAAACAGTCGTTCTTGACTGATTTAACACACACTTTCTCTTTGAAGGTGGACGTCGGTTTTCCGAAGGAACTTCAGCAGATCGAGAGATCCAGAGGACACTTATGGAGGTATGGAGGTGGTTTGTAACTTAACTTGTGAATGAAGCGTATTAAATTAATCAAAATGAAAAAGGTTTTTCTTGTCAATTAATGCTTAATTATTTGAATGTAAATCTTCCTGTATATTAATGTACAAGCAAAACAATTAGAGCAAATATTTCTGTCTGTCAGCTGTTGAATCAGATGGATGGATTTGACACTCTGCATCGAGTCAAGATGATCATGGCCACCAACCGGCCGGACACTTTAGACCCCGCCCTGCTGCGTCCGGGCCGACTGGACAGAAAGATCCGTGAGTCTGACTCTTTCACTATCATTCAGAGACTGTGGTAAGGAAACTTGAGCTAATTTGTATTTTTCTAATGTCCAGACATTGAGCTGCCCAATGAACAGGCTCGTCTGGACATCCTGAAGATCCACTCTGGACCCATCACCAAGCATGGAGAGATAGGTGCGCTTCAGGTTTTCTGGATTGGTTTTTACAGCTGCTACTTGAAGTACTTCTTTTTCCTCTCTCCTCACATTTCCTTTCATCTCCAGATTATGAAGCCATCGTCAAGCTCTCAGACGGTTTCAATGGAGCTGATTTGAGGAATGTGTGCACTGAAGCTGGTAAGAAAGATCCATATGCATTGCAATGTGCAAATCAAGGAGTCCTAAAAAGGCATTAAAGGGATAGTTCATAGGTTGATTTAAAGGGATACATGTCGTTCCAAACCCGTCAAAGCTTTGTTCATCTTCAGAACACAATTTAAGATATTTTGGATGAAAAACAGGAGGCTTGAGGCTGTCCAAGTAAATGTACATTTAGCAGACACTTTTATCCAAAGATAAATAGACTTGCAGTGCATTCATGCTATAAATGTAATTTTTTTTTTTTACAAGTATGTGTGTGCCCTGGGAATCGAACCCAAAACCTTCTGCTAACGCAATGCTCTAATATTGAGCCACAGGAAAACTGTGAACAAAGTTTCTGTCAAGGTCCATCAAAGTATGAGTTAAAATACAATTACTTGCTTCATGTAGCATTTTAAATGTACATTTAACATCCAGCAATTGTTACATTTTGAGTTACATTTTCTGTTGGGATCTGTATGTTTGGTGCTCATTCTTAGTTTAATGGAGATTCACTCATGCGACTTTCTAACATTTACACACAAACTGTCAAATGTTAGACATTCACCCAGACAGTGCAAGCCTTCTTAGATTCTTATTAGTCTGAAGCACTGAATATGAAGCCTATGTTCAACTTGGGTCGTGCACTTCTTCTGCCATGTGAAGTGACTGTCAGATGGTTTTTCACGAACACATGCGATTCATCAAAATTCAGTAATCATGTTCATCGATTTATCTACTTTATCAGTTAGTTGTTGCAGTCCTTAATATGATGAAACATTTTTAAAACACATTTTGTCAGCATTTACAACTTTAAAAAAAAATAGCTGTTGGTGGAAATGGTTTGGGTCTAATAGCATGACGCTAAAAAGACAAACCTTGAACCTTTGAGCCTCTAGAATTCCCACTGTATGACCTTGTACTTGTTCTCCAACAGGTATGTTTGCCATTCGTGCCGACCATGAGTACGTGACTCAGGAGGATTTCATGAAAGCTGTGAGGAAGGTGGCAGACTCGAAGAAGCTGGAGTCCAAACTGGACTACAAGCCTGTATAAAACCACATTTGTTTGTGCAAAGTATAAATGTGAGGGGTTTTTCAGTCAGTAAACCATATACTCTCAATGGACCCTTTTTGATTTTTTTGTTTTTTTGTTAATGCAATAGTTTTTTTTTTCAACATTTGAAAGCATTCTGATGTTCCATTTCAGTTATTACCATCAAGTGACTTAAGCTGTTCAGTTAATGCATTATTTACCACAATTTGATCAAAGTAATATTTACCTGTTGGCCAAGTATAGACTTGTATGATGATACAGCTCTTTATAAATCTGTGTGATCAGTTATATAAACTGTGGCCTGGCCTGCTTTTCCACATTATTGAAGCCAACGATTAATGAAATAAAATAAACTCCCATGTTGTTTCCACAGTATCTCTCAATATCCTTTGGTGGAGAAAAAAAAAATAACTTGACGATTCCTTCTGAAGTGTGTATTTGTTAGTTTAACCAATATATTGAAAATAAAAATAAATATTCTATTTAACTTAATCTCTATATTAAACATCTACAAGCACATTGAACTTCAAAAGCCTAAAACTGACATCATTCTGTAAGAGTTCATTCTTGGGGTTAAAGGTCAGCTGCCTGCATCTCTTCACGTTTCCTTTACGAACTTTGCCTTTCCAGCAAAGCCTTGCTTTTAATCCTGGGTTTATACAGGTTTAGTCTTCTGTTAAGTCCTCCTCATCAGGAGCTGGTTGGTTAGCCAGAGCAAAAGACTGAAGGACGAACGCCCGGCAGATCGGACAGTGCTGGAAGTGGCACACGCAGCCGTCACACACGCATGCATGTCTGCACGGCAACAGCACTCTGTTAATCGGTGCATTCTGACACACCACACAGTCCCTGCCTCGGGTGTCAGGCCACTCCCCTTCTGAATCTGACTCCTCCCCCTGCTCACCTGGCCTTTCTGGCTGTGACTCCGCCCCTTGCGTGCTAATCGAAGGCTCTGTGGTTCCAGACAAGTTTCTGTTGTCTGCTGACATGAAGAGAGGCTGTGGAAACGAAAAAGATCCCGCTCTAGATAAGGCACTTAATTAACAGAACATAATTAAAACCTGTCCCATTTTGCTTTAGGGACACTGGGTGATGAAGATTAAGTGTGATCAAAATGAACATACAAAACTGATCCCAGAACAGTAAAAAAAAAAAAATGACAAAGTTGTGGACGTGTTTTAATACCTTCAGATCGTACAGATTCCCTTGCGCTGTGAGGAGATACTGAAACAGGATCCTCGCAGAGAGTCTGTATTTGTCATCAGGAACGTGGAGGACTGTCACACTTGCCACCTAGAGAGACAACAGAACAATGGACTTCATCTTGTCCCATCATTGTCCCAAGATGAAGAAAAGACTGCTGCTCACAATATTGTAGTTGTCTCTGGTTTCCGGAGTGGCCAGAGTCAGCACAGCAACCAACGGGTATCGATCCCGGGGGAGCAACCCAAAATCGGTAACTCCGAGATCTGGAGGCATCTGAGTGAAGTATTCTCCTTTTTCTTCTTTATGTATACTAACGCTATGTTAAGGACAAAGCATGAAATCGTGTTCTATTATCTTAATTTTTATAATGTTTTATTCATCACATAGGGGAGACATGTAAAGGCGCTTTATCACTGTATATTTAGGAAGTCAGATGCAGTACAGATTTAAACGTACTAGGTTATATAAAAACTAATACAAAAATTGAAATTGCTCGTATATGTTTACAAAACAGTTTAGATTATATATATATATATATTTAATGCCGTCATATATATACAGTAGGGATCGAAAGTTTGGGCACCTTTGCAGAATCTGTGAAAATGAGAGTAATTTTCAAAAAATAAGAGAGATCATACTAAATGCATGTTATATTTTATTTAGTACTGTCCTGAATAAGATATTGTACATAAAAGATATTAACATTTAGTCCACAAGACAACAAAAATGCAGAAATTATTAAAATAACCCCACTCAAAAGTTTGGGAACCCTTGGTTCTTAGTACTGTGTTCTGTTACCTGATGATCCTCGACTGTCTTTCTGTTTTGTGATGGTTGTGCATGAGTCCCTTGTTTGTTCTGAACAGTTAAACTGAGCAGCGTTCTTCAGAAAAATCCTTCAGGTCCTGCAGATTCTTCAGTTTTCCAGCATCTTTACATATTTGAACCCTTTCAAGCAGTGACTTAATGATTTTGAGATGCATCTTTTCAGACTGAGGACATTTGAGGGACTCAAACACAACTATTTAAAAGGATTCAAACATTCACTGATGCTCCAGAAGGAAACAAGATGCATTAAGAGCTGGGGGGTGAAAACTTTTGAACACGATGAAGATGGCAAAATTTGTCTTATTTTGTTGAAATATATATATTTTTTTCCATTTAGTTCTGCCCTTCGTAAGCAACACAAGATACTTGTATGTTTCCCGGTACACAAATTAAGTACAGTTTACCTTGATCTTCAAATTCCAAAAGTTTTCACCCCCCAGCTCTTAATGCATCTTGTTTCCTTCTGGAGCATCAGTGAATGTTTTAATCTTTTTAAATAGTTGTGTCTGAGTCCCTCAAATGTCCTCAGTCTGAAAAGATGTATCTCAAAATCATAAAGTCACTGCTTGAAAGGATTCAAATATGCAAAGATGCTGAAAAACTGAAGAATCTGCAGGACCTGAAGGATTTTTCTGAAGAACGCTGCTCAGTTTAACTGTTCAGAACAAACAAGGGACTCATGCACAACCATCACAAAACAGAAAGACAGTCGAGGATCATCAGGTAACACAACACAGTACTAAGAACCAAGGGTTCCCAAACTTTTGAGTGGGGTTATTTTAATAATTTCAGCTATTTCTTTTGTCTTGTGGACTAAATGTTAATATCTTTTATGTACAATATCTTACTCAGGACAGTACTAAATAAAATATAACATGCATTTAGTATGATCTCTCTTATTTTTGGAAAATTACTCATATTTTCACAGATTCTGCAAGGGGTGCCCAAACTTTCGAGCCCCACTGTATATGGCTCAAGTGGTAGAGCATTGCATTAGCAGCACAAGGTTGTGGGTTCGATTCCCAGGGAACACATTTTAGGTAAAAAATGTTAGCCTGAATGAGTTGGATAAAAGCGTCTGCTAACTGCGTAAATTATTATCAAATTATATATATATATATATATATATATATATATATATATATAATGTGTATATTTCTAATAAACCGTAATGCAATATTTATATTTCTAACTGAACGTTCTATTCATCAATCTAGCTTTGCCATTACAAGAATAAATTACATATTACATGTAGTAGTTATTGTTTTTTCATTTATGTACAGTATATGGTATACATTTATGTAAAATTTAATCTGAGATGCAATCATCATGTAGACATGGTGAATGGTTTCTTTATAGGTTTTTTTTTTTTTTTTACTCATCATGAGGACATGCTATATTTAACTTCAAATGGAGAGCGAGTTGTCTATTTGTCAGACACATGAAGAGGATACTTGAAGCTTTGGTGGTGAAGGTAGCTGAACTCCAGAGCCTCTTGACACAGCTCAGGTGTGAGGAGCCGGGGCCGGGACCCATGCTGGTGACTCTGAAGGGCCGTCTGGAGGGCCCGGACCCCACAGCCCCAGAAACAACTGAGGACGCAGTCTTCAAGACAATACAGCTGCAAACTCACACCCTCTGACACAATGAGAAAACATACACCTACTGAGCACGTTTGACTCGTTTCATATTGATTCAACAAGGTTATTGCTAGTTTCTCACCAGTGACTGTCCCAGCAGTCGAGTCCATCTCCAGAGCGAAGGGGTTGGTCACCTGCACCATCTTCCTCTCGGGGACAACTGTCAGAGATTCAGCCTCATCTGAGCGGCGTAAAATGTCCGGGACATCAAATCTAAACCTTGACAGACAAGGCCAACGTAAGTTAGACACAGATTAAGGATGTGACCACCAACTTCTGCTTTTAAAAAGAAACCAGATGACCAGAGATGCCATATTAAACCCAAAAAACAATAAACTTCACACACATTAAATAAGTCCTTACATAACCCAAACCATCAAACACTGGACTGAAATGTAGTTTATCCAGATAAATTTGAACTTACCAGCCCAACACAACAGCTACAGTGATCATGAAACACAATGATATGACTATAATGTCAAAGAGAGGAGAGTACTCATACAACATTACTAAAAACTCTGCGGCCATTATTAAAATGTTACATTAATACGATGCGCATAAATGTCGGTATGTCCGATAAAATAAATAGTTTAAAGTGCGGTAGTCTTGTATCCTGTGCAGGGCTGTGGGCTGTCACCCTGCGAGACTCACCAACGTAAACTTCCGGTTGTGACAGCCGTACGGTGGACCAGAGGTCCAAATCCGCACATGACTCTAATACCGTCACGCTTAGGGAGGAGCAGCAAGATAGTGGAGGGAAGCCCGATTCAGTCAGCGAATCGGCTCTTTCAAACAAATAACTTCAATGAACCGTTTCAAAAATGAATCAGTTTTGGATACGTCATCACGTAACGCAGCGTTGTTTGATGTAAAATTGCACCGTCGTTCAAACCTTCTTCATCTTTTTTTTACAGTCTGTGGTTCAATCGCAAATACCGAAAATTATACAATAATGCATGCACAACTAAAGCAGAGCAATATTTTATTACATTATTGCATATAATAGCCTAGCCTAGAATACAATTGCAATCGGGCATAAATATATCAAATACATACAAATAACAATAATAACTCACGATTAATACAACCATAAATATATGTTTTAAATTAGTAAACTTGCTGCTATGAAAAGATTTCCATAGTCATGGTTTGTTATGATTGGACAATAATTGGTCGACATACAACTAGGCCTATTTCAATATCTGAAATCTGAGGGTACAAAAAAATCTAAATATTGAGAAAATCATTGTGAAAAAGTTGTGCAAATGAAGTCCTTAGCAATACATATTACTAATCAAAAATGTGTTGATATATTTACGGTACAAAATATCTTCATAGAACATGATCTTTACTTAATGTCCTTATGATTTTTGGCATAAAAGAAAAATCTATAATTGCGACCCATAATGTATTGTTGGCTATTACTACAGACATACCTGTGCTACTTCTGACAGGTTTTGTGCTCCAGGTCACATACGAGTAAATTCAATTAAATTCAAGTTTATTTGTATAGCCCTTTTTACAATAAAAAATCATTACAAAGCAGCTTTGCAGAAAATTACGTTTCTACAATATTTAGTAGTAGCTTATAAGTCGTGACTTTAAGTTTATGTGCATATGACAGAAGTTTTCAGAAAAATTAATACAAGACGTAGTCAACCAGACGATGAACATTATTAACAGCAATTATTATACGATGCAATCACACTTGTAGCAATATTTGTTAGTTCTGTTTGTTGATTCAGGGTTAGCATCATCTGAGGTCCTCTGAGGGTCAGCATCATCTCTTCTCAGGTGTTCTGGATCCAGACTGGAGCTTGTGTAAATCCTAGTTACGTGTAAATCACGTGGCAAAATAGAGAAACAGATAGAGACATCATTAGCATAGCTGCTGATCCAACAGAGTAAAATAATAAGTTTAACCAAAGCTAAAGAATAATAATGCACATTTGATGAGATGCAACTACACTCACAATTTAAGAGATACATTATTCGAATGCTTGGCGAAAGAGATGCGTTTTTAATCTAGATTTAAACAGAGAGAGTGTGTCTGAACCCAGAACATTATCAGGAAGGCTATTCCAGAGTTTGGGAGCCAAATGTGAAAAAGCTCTACCTCCTTTAGTGGACTTTGCTATCCTAGGAACGACCAAAAGTCCAGCGTTTTGTGACCTTAGGGTGCGTGATGGGTTGTAGCGTGGTAGAAGGCTAGTTTGGTACGCAGGAGCTAAACCATTTAGTGCCTTATAGGTAAGTAATGATAATTTGTAACTGATACAGAACTTAATAGGTTGCCAGTGCAGAGACTTTAAAATTGGGGTAATATGATCATATTTTCTTGACCTGCTAAGCACTCTAGCCGCTGCATTTTAGTCTACCTGTAGTTTGTTTATTGAAGATGCTGGACAACCACCTAGAAGTGCATTACAATAGTCCAGTCTAGAGGTCATAAATGCATGAACTAGCTTTTTCTGCATCAGAAACAGATAACATGTTTCGTAGCTTGGCAATGTTTTGTAAGATGGAAGAATGCAGTTTTTGTAACATTGGAAATATGATTTTCAAAAGACAAGTTGCTGTCTAATATAAGATTTTTGACTGTAGAGGGAGTATCCGTCTAGTTACAAACTGTAGTCTACTAGATTCTGTGTACTGTTTTTGGTCCAACAATGATCTCTGTCTTATCCGAATTTAATTGGAGAAAATTATTGGTCATCCAATCTTTTACATTTTTAACACAGTCTGTTAGCTTAGACAATTTAGAAGTTTCATCTGTTCTCGTTAAGATATAGCTGAATATCATCAGCATAACAGTGAAATAAATCAATTAAATACACTTATCATCCTCAGTAAAAGTGATCCCTGAATATTTTCATCGGGGAAAAAATTATTTATTCTGTATCTCTCAATGAGTAAAATGCTAAAATAAATGCCAAGTTTATACATATGGTTTTCACAGAAATTACTGCTTATATTTTTAAAAGTGCATTACGTTTTATATTAGGTTTTAGTTTATTAATACGGTTGTTTACTGCATTTTTCGCCAAGCTTATTAAAACAACGCTATATAGCTTCCAACTTATATTACTTAAGCCACATAAAGATAGACTATAAACAGCCTAAGGCACATTCCAGTCCGCTATAAGGCAGAAATAATATGTAATATTTCTAAAACAGCAACGGTTCTCGCCCAGTTTAATGAGGAGTCGAGAACCCTACAGATTCAGCGGTGAACGACTCGTTTAAACTGACTCTGTGAACCGGTTGAACCAATTCATTGAAAAGTTCCGACTCAACAGAAAGATTCGTTCACGAGTCGGACGGACGCTTCAGAGAAAGAGGGGCTCCACAGAGAGACATACAGTCGGCATATTAATGAAAGTGAACATTTCGGTGTGTCCGCCATGTAAGCGGAGGACTGTGCGACTGAACTCGCCTTTATTGAATGTTGTCTGAAGTCCAGCGTGTGTGATTGACGCGTCCGTACAGATGCTGGCGGCTCCGGTCGCGCCGGGGGAAGGAGATGTTCTGACATCGTTAGATTTGTTGTTACTATAATCAGCTGACCGGTGCTGGAATCCTCCGTGTGCTGTTTTCTAGAAAGCGGTGACAGCGATGAGCGCTTGTCAGGACGAAACGTCTTTAAGTTGTTCGCAAAGCAGAGAAAATGTCAGCGGCGATGAATGGGGAAGGATGGAGGAATCGTACGCGTCCTGCTTCGACGAACCCACGGGCGACGCGATACGCGCCGAGATGGACGCGGTGCAGCCGGGCATAGACGGACATGTGCCGCTGCCCCGAGGCCAGCCCCAGCTGATGCTAGGCCTGGTGGAGGAGGGGTTCGCCGGCTATCACGGCCGTCTCGGCTCCGACCCGGACTCCGATTATCTCGACATCACCGGAGACCTCAACTACAGCGAAAGTGACGGGAGCGTCGCCACGAAGAAGCGCAACCGCTCCAACAGCTCGCGGCACCGCGGGGAAGTCGTCACGGAGCTCGGACCCGAGGAGGTGCGCTGGTTCTACAAAGAGGACAAGCGGACCTGGAAACCGTTTGTCGGACACGATTCTTTGAAAATCGAGTTGGCTTATCGCAAATACTGCGAACTTAATCTTAACGAGGTCAGACGGAGGGATGCGGGCGAAGAAGCGGAGGATTTATTCGAGTCTCCGTCAGGAGGCGAAGAACCGGAGGTCCGGAGACAGTCGGTGCCCGAGAGCGCGGAGGCTGGAGGCTCCCCGGAAGAGACCGAGCTGGATTCAGAGAGCATCGACGTGGACGCGGTGTGTGTCCGTGGAGGACTGTACGAGGTGGACATCCACAAGAAAGACTGTTATCCCGTTTACTGGAACCGTGAGTAGTTTACAAGCGTACGTTCAAAAAAATAACAAGAATAGATGTTTTGCAGAATGTTCATACAGCTCTTATATACACAACGATATTACTTGAGGCTGTCAAGCTCCACAAGCACCATGAAAGTATCCTAAAAGTAGTCTGAGTATATTTCAAATAATCTTGTGTTAGATAAAAACTGAAAATTTAAGTCATTATTTGCCCAAACAAAAGGAAACCCGGAGCTCTGTGCCTCAAATGGATAGCACTAGTCCTTACTAATGAAGCATTATAGTGTATCATCTCCTTTTGTGTTTGTAATAACATATGTAACAATAACAGAACTTCTATTTTAAACTTTTCATTCTGAGGTGCAGACAGATTTCAGGGCAATCCATCAATAGGAATCAGATATTTCATATTAAGGTGAAAATGTAAAGGGTGATTAAGTTCTGTGTGAGAATAGTTGTGTCATTAATATTTACTCACTCTGAAGTTGTTCCAGACTTGTATGACCTTCTTTCTTCAGTCGAACACTAAAGACGATCTAACTGAAGAATGCTGGTAACCAAACAGTTTCTGGTAGCCACTCACTTTCATGGTAAGAGAAAATCCCTTCCAGCAACAGTTTGATTACCAAACCTTGGGTTCAACAGAAGAACGAGATTCATACAGGTTTGAAACAACGTGTGGGTGAGTAAATGATGACAGGATTTTCATTCCTGAGAAAACTATCCCTTTCAGACGTCTATACACTACAACTTACAGTCTTTCATTTGTATGATAAATGGTAGCCAAGACACCTAGACACACTTCAGCATTGAAATCAGTTGCATACCAGTGGCATCGCTCTGTGCTTGCATTCAAGCTTAGTGTTCACAGTCCAAAACAATGAAACTAACCACCACACAGACAAAAGTTCACTTCAAGAATGAACAAAGTGGCATCAATAAATATTTGCGAAAACAGTGCAAACTTAGTGAAAAAGAGAAATCTATACATTGATTTTCTCTGTATGAAACATAGTCTTTATTTAAGCTACTAAAAAGGTAAATTGTGCTATCAAATGATTAATCTCATCCAAAATAAAGTTTTCGTTTACATGATATATATGTGTGTGTGTACTATGTCTGTTTATTATGTATACATAAATCCACGCACATGCATGTGTATATTTAAGTTGTCCTCATTTGTAAGTTGCTTTGGATAAAAGCATCTGGTATGTGCATATTTTCTAAATATATGCTATATGTGTGTTTATTTATTTACGCATAAATATACACAGTGCACACACATGCATCATGTAAACAAAAGCTTTTATTTTGCATGCGGTAAATGGTTTGACAGCACTGCATAAGAGTCCTTTTGTACATTAATAACAAATATAATGTAATTTAATTCATTGAAAAAGACCATTCATTTGTCACACTAGGCATCCGAAGTCTTGCGATTTTATTCTACGATAACCGAAATCCGTTGGGATCTCAGAAAGGGCCAAAATCTTAGTCAGGTGAAGTGTTTCTCCAGAAACGGATAACAATTCCTACTGCTTGCATTTACAGAACAGGACCACATCCCAGTCATGAGAGGCCAGTGGTTCACGGACGGGACCTGGCTGCCCCTGGAGGAGGAGGACAGTGACCTCATTGAACTGGAGCACCTGGACCGTTTCCGAGGCCGGCAGATGAAAGACACTTTTGACATGGAAGCGGTGGCCACAACGGTGGACAGCAAAGACGGTAATAAACCACGTTAGGAATAGGACTCAGGGTTAGGGAAGCTTTGTTATAAAGGTCAAGCACACAAAAAAGGCAGACTTAACATTGACGCTTAGTTCAGCTGATCTAGAGACACGCTCATGAATGAACCACAAACCAACCCAGACATCCTGTTCGTCTCGTATGACATACATTTGAAGTAACTCAATCACTGTTGGCATGTATACTGTCACTTGTGTTTGCAAACAGTCAAAAAGACCTTTAATTGAAATTAACTGAGCTGGTTAGGCATTAGTTAACAGTCAGGTAATTTGAAACAGACGTGTTTGACTTCTGCCCTTAATTCACTCAGCCATTCACAGCCTGAAACTAAGCCGGAGCCACGTGGACTGGCACAGCGTGGATGAAGTGTACCTTTACAGCGATGCTACCACTTCAAAGATCGCACGGACTGTTACTCAGAAACTGGGATTCTCCAAAGGTCTGTAACAATCTTGATTAGTAAGTACATTCTCAATGGTGTTGCTCATTCAAAAAACACTTGATGAGTGCAGTATTCTGTCTTAAAGGGATAGCTTACCCCCCAAAAAAACATTCTGTGATTAATTACTCATCCTCATGTCGTTCCAAATTTTTAAGACCTACGATGAACAAGGCTCAGAAACGTAGTAAAGACATCCGTAAAATAGTCCATGTGACATGAGTGGGTCAACCGTAATTTTACGAAGCTACGAGAATCATTTTTGTGTGCAAAGAAAACAAAAATAATGACTTTATTCAACTATTTGTCTCCTCCACATCACCCTGGTGCAATTTTGGAGAGTATCACTAGTATGCAGCGTATGTATGCGGATGCGTTGTTTATGTTCAGATCAAAGCATACACAATGTAAAACAATGTATCGATGTACGGTTCTCCCAGGGTGACGTGGAGAAGATGAATTGTTGAATAAAGTCATTGTTGTGGAAGAAAAGTTAACTATTACTGAGAAATATACTGTGAAAGAATATACTTAAGAGCAAACTATATTTAATGTTTTCGGACACTTATTAATTGCATGCTAATTTAAATGAATTGAAAAATATATTTTATTTTAAATGTATTAAATGCAATTAGCTGATCTGATCTTTTGACCCAAGAAGTATATCTAAGTACAGCTTTATATGTAATTTCATTATTACTTTTATTATATTATTATTATTATTATTTTTTTGGTTAAAGTGCACTGGCAGATATGCTGACAAACATTGATGTTAAACTAAATTATGCTTTAATTTCATTTCTATTGAATATATGTCATATATTTAATTATACTTGCAGTTACACATTTATAATATACAAGCATGTGACTCCATATTCACAATATATTTAAATGTAACATTAAGTGATACACTAGAGTTAAAATTATGAATTATACAAGTAATTTACATATGCTTTAGGTAGGTAGTTTAGTTATACTTCTTCAAAGCATAACAGAATTTTATTAAAACATAATGAACTTTAAAGTAAAAACCTTTATTTCACATCACAAAGTGCACTTATTTAAATATTTTGTGTTCAATAGAAGAAAGAAGCTTATATAGTGTGAACTATACCTTTAAGTAGTCTTATATGGCTTTTATTTCATTCATATTATTTTATTTGCAAGTACAACTTAACCATTCTTCTAAAATTTCAAGTACAAGTGTACATTTAATACCTTTTCAGCTTTTTCCACAAGCAGAGCCATTATTCAAACTAAATATAATATGAAGTGATTATCAATGTTACAAAGTAGCAGAGGTTCTTCCTTCATGTCTGGTTAGCGTCCAGCAGCGGGACCCGTCTCCATCGAGGCTATGTAGAGGAGGCGGCTCTAGAGGACACGCCCCCTGAAACGACACACATAGTCTTTGTGGTACATGGGATTGGCCAGAAGATGGACCAGGGCCGTATCATTAGAAATACAAGCATGTGAGTCCTCTGATCACACAGCCGAATCTGCACAAAACCAGTCATCTAAACCTGAAACTAACTGATGCACTTCACTGATGAGCAGGATGCGTGATGCTGCCCGCAAGATGGAGGAGAAGCACTTTTCTGACCGAATAAATGAACACGTTGAGTTCCTTCCTGTGGAATGGCGATCTAAACTCACCCTTGATGGAGGTATTGACTATGGACAATAATAAAAAAACAAAGTGCATATGTTTGAAAACTATTGTCAATGATAGATAGTTTATTTAAAACGAAGTGTACTTTTTCAGACACTGTGGACTCCATTACTCCAGACAAAGTGCGAGGTCTAAGAGACATGCTGAACAGCAGTGCCATGGACATTATGTACTACACAAGCCCTTTGTACAGGGATGAGGTGACATACAGCCACAATCCTCCATTCTTACATTCAATTTTTTTAATTATTTTTATGAATTTTTCACATTTTCATGAAGTTGCAATTTAGTATATGTTAAGTATTTAAATTTTCAGTGTAATACTGAATAACAGAGTAAAATTATAATCAAATACTTTACATGCAACATATATTTTAGTTGACACATCAAAATAATTGTACTTATTTAAAGCACAACAAAAGAGTAAAATGTACTTTAACGTAAAACTGTTAATTTGACATTATACGAATTGCAATTTTTAAAAGTGTGCTTAAGTGTGTTAAGAAATATAATCTGGAAAGTTTTCTCTCTTTGAGTATGCTAAATTGGCCTTTTATTTAATTAATATTCTCTAAGTGTAATTTGTGCACCAGAAATGTTTAGTATAAAATTCAGAAAGTAGAAATAAATAAAGGTCAATATTATTTAAAATATGTGGTTTAACCAATATGTGTGTGTACTATGTATTTTAGCTTATTCGAGTATATAAGCTTATCAAGATTCAATTGAAATCAGTTACAGAATTTCCCATGCACTTCACATGTTATTTTTTTATTCAGGACCTATGTTCAGTGTTACAAGGCTTTCACTTATTAGGTTAAATTCAGAATGTATGCTAATTTGGAAGGCAGTCTATTTAGGCAGCATACAGCATGGCAGCTGACTAGGTTTTGGAAAATAGCTATTCTCAGTCTCTTTCATGTAAAGTTTGACTAAATGTCCCACACTGAAGCACATTCTGTCCTACTATTTCCTAGTACACTAATAAAGTGTCACAATTGTTCATTTCATGCTCCCTGCACTTGCATCCTTAGATCACCCGGGGTCTGACCAAAGAGTTGAACCGACTCTACACGCTTTTTTGTGAGCGCAACCCAGAATTTGCAGAGAAAGGAAAGGTGTCCATCGTCTCCCACTCACTCGGCTGCGTCATCACCTTTGACATCATGACAGGGTGGGACCCTGTGCGCTTTGTTCATGAAGAGGTGCCAGATGCCATGGAGGCTGATGTTAGCAGACAAGAACGTCAGCTACAGGAGGATCTTCGTAACACATGCTTAAGGTTTACAACTAATTATAACAACACCCCCATTATATTAGTAAATCTAATAATAATAAGCAGCACAATGACAATGAACATTACAATAAACATTCTAGAACTGTTTTTTATTTTTGAGTTTTAACAGAACTTAAAACCTAAAATGGTGTTTTATGGTGGCCATTTCTGTGAATCCAAAAAGTAAGACACTCCAAGGCATGATTTCAGAATAAAAACAGAAAAATATTCTTAAACAAGTGACAAAAAACACATTTTAATTAAATTGCTTTCCATGGATTTTTTTTTTTTACCCTTTATAAGCCTTATACCCTTTATTTTTTCTTTTTATATATTTACTAGCACTTGACAAATGATTAATCGTGATTAATCGCATACGGAATAAAGGTTTTTGTTTACATAATATATGTCCTGTGTGTACTGTGCATATTTATTATGTATATATAAATACACATGCATGTATATTTTTCAGAAAAATGTTTCAGGGAATGCAAAATTTCAAAATCACTGGTAGCCCTTCGGGCAGACATTCTTCAAATTTTGATAGACCAAAATGAATTAAAGTAGCACGAATAAAATAAATAAATAACAAAACATCATCTGAACTTAACTGCGGACAAATCAGCATGAATAAAAAACTTAAATGATAGCTTTATTTCTTCAAATAACAAGTGAAGAGAGAGTAGGGGAGCAACGGATCACAAAATCATATTGCATTATCATATCAGATTTTAAGTAACAAATCGAATAATTTTGCAGATGAGAAATTTTTTTTTTATTATTACTTAAATAACAGAATACTTCTCTGATACCACAGCAAAACGTAGCATGTAGGGATGAAACAATTCACTCAACTCACAATGCGATGCGATACAATTCACAATTTCAAAACACAATTTTCTTAAATGTATTTATTATAATTTTTTTTTACAAAATAAGATTTAAGAGAAATTGTAAATGAAAAAGTTGTCCAACAAAATACTGCAAATTTGTCTTAAAATTATAAAAATTATAAAAAATAAAATAAATAAAAAATCTTAATTTTTCAACAAAACCAAAATCAAATAATTAAATAATACAAATAAAATAAATATCTTTATATAAACAAACTAAGGCTTTGAATGTGCTTTTTTCATTTAAAATCAGGGGCAACCACTGCATTCTAATCATGATCCAAAAAAAGATGCTAAATACATGATTGATTGTATAATTTCGAAATCTGGAGCAAAAACAGAATGGTCTGATTTTAGGTTGGTGAATGAGACGCAAATGTCTCTCTCTGACAGCAGGTGGCGCTTATGGAACAGCAAGTATTTATAGGCTGCTGCCCCTTTAAGACCAAATGCACGGATCCAATATAATGATGAACTTGAGATTTCTTTCGACACTGTTTACGTTCTCTTAAGACATAACCGACTGTGTTTACAAAAGTACTTACAGAGAAAGTTATTTTGAGATGATTTTGTGTGTATGTGTTCGTTCAGATGCAAGGATATGTGAAAGAGAATACATTTTTTGTTCGTGCATTGTCTGAAATGCAGCTCTCTGAATGAGTGCACATGAATGGTTTAAAACTGAATGTCTTAGAAATAGCAGGTCTTGGAATCTATGATCTGTTTTGCCCCTATAAGCTAGTGAACGACGGAAATCAAGGAAGGAATTTTATATCACTGTTCAAGATAGCCTGTCGGGAACCACGGTGATACATTTGGTAGCCCGAATGGAAAACATAATAGCCCCGGGACTTCAAGTTAGCAATTTTGCGAGCCCTGTTTATATATTAAATATATTTATATATAATTTAAATTATATTTTATACATAATGTAAATTATGTAAACATTTTCAAAATATAAATGGTATGTGAGGTTCTTTTATATACATAATAGATATACTGTCTACGTACACAAATATATTATCTAAACAAAAACTTTTATTTTAAATGTGATTAATCGCGATTAATCGTTTAACAACACTAATATTTAACCTTCTAACCTTATTTAATGTATGCATCTTCATTCATTTAAATTTGTATATTTATTCAATAGATGCAATTACCAAATCAAATATTAACAAAATCTTGAAAAGCTTAATCTCAAGGTGCATTTAAATGTATTTCTGCAGACTGTTTAATGCAGCTCAAAGATGCCAGAATGCATTTATACAATGAATTTGATTATACAGTTAACAAATAATGTGTTGAATATAAAATAAAATAACAGTTTCCTTTCAAAATGGCTGATTCAGTCAGGAATAAAGAAAGATACTTACTGATTTCATTTCTGCATACTAGTATACTACTCTTGCAATTCGTACCTGAAAAGATATGCTAAAATATTAAAAGTAGTCTACTAGTATGTAGTTTCAGATATATAACAACTGTCTTAATGAATGTCTTATTGAATCACTCACCCGATTCGTTCAGAAATGCTGAATCACTCAGGAACGAAACACCACCGTGTTGATCTGAGAAAGAAAGATAGAAGTACATTATCGACAAAAGAGTCGATAGTGACAAAATGTCTAAAATGTATATCACTTAATGTTAACATGTTTATTTATTATATACCATTATATAAAGTATAAAATAGTGATCTTAAAAGCAGGACAAATGAGTGTCTGCTGTAGATGGACATGGCATTTCAAAACTAGACTGTCAAAACTGAAACCAGATGGATGTCCACCTTAACTGTAGTCTTGCATAGCCAGACCTTCAGAGGTCTGTAATTTATGGCAGCTTTAATTGGCCAAGGCCCATGAGGCAGTTTGACCGACATCTCAAACAATCAATCACAGTTTGTTTCGTTCATCGTCACCTTCCTAGGGGTGGAAATGTCGCCACAATAACAGACCGGTGTGTAAAACTCTCGGACGTATTTTAAAGATTTTAATGCCGCAAACTTAAAAAATTTCACATACTTTTGAAAATCCAGTGTTTAGCTGATCCCAATAAGCGCTCGTCATCACAGTTGTAAACACGGCGGCTTTCTTCTTTCATGAAGGGGTTGGCGCAATTGTATCTTTGTTTCCAGGCAGAATGTTAAAGAATGCGACACATAAGTCTCGCGGAAATCCTGTAGAATTCAACTAATCAGATGACAATTTCAACACTCCTGAAGTGTTTCCACTTTTGAGTTCCATATGCATCAGACGTTTAGCCAACGGTCTGTGGGCGTGACATCTGAGGCTGAGACTACCTTAATTGTAGCAACTGCATAGCAACATGCTAACAACCACTCAGATTAATCTAGTTATTGCATAGCAGTATGCTAACATCCACCAAGAACACACTAGTAAGACACTATCATCCTCTCAAAACAGTTGAGCAATCGCATAGCAACATGCTAACAATAACTACTCTAGCAACATGCTAACACATATTTATATTTAACATACCGTATTTAAAACACACTAACAACATATTAACAACCACCCAGAACACAAAAAGCACAGCAACATGCTAACATCCACCCAGAACACTCTAATAACCTCTCTGAACACGCCACAGCAATCAAATACCCTAGCAATATTCAGAACACTCTAGCAAGACGCTAACAACCATTCAGAAGACTAGAAACTGCATAGCAATATGCTGACAACCTTAACCACTGCAGCAACATTTAGCATGCTAGCAATCTTAACCATTGTCACAACATGCTAACAACCTTAGCTACTGTAACAACATGCTAACAACCACACAGACCACTCCTGCAACACACTAACAACCACTACTAGCAACATGCAAAAGTCCACTTGGAGCACTTTAACAACCAAACAGAAACTTTGCTAATAAACATTCACAACATCTTAGAACCACTCTTGTTTTCATAAGATTTTGTAAAAATATAGTTGTTATTTTATCTGTGATTTATGTTGCACTAAGATTTAGAAAAATCTACCTTTTTTTTTTTTTTTTACTAGTTATTATTATCCATTTGTTTATTTGTCACTATAAACAGATTTTAGTGCTCTTCCATTGTTTCTGATGCATATAAGAATCATGAATCATTAAAAGGTTTTAGATTGTTCTGCACTTTACTTCACAAGGACAATCCCTCTCTTAATCTTGTTTATGGGATGTTCCTCTCCCAAAATTAATTTTATATTTCATTTGCAGAATGAGGGATTTGGAGGATAAGCTCTGGCGTTTCCAAACCTCATCCTCAAGACCCTCTCCAGCCCTGAAATTCAAGGTACGTTAGTATAACCGTACCCTTCCTTTCTCCTTCTCACCTCCGGTTTGTGTTTGTCTTAATCAATGCACCTTGTGATTTGGGGTTGTAGGTGGAGAACTTCTTCTGTATGGGATCTCCTCTGGCTGTGTTCTTGGCTTTGCGAGGTGTCCGTCCGGGAACCAACGGAACACAAGACCACATCTTACCCAAATCCATCTGCCAGAGGCTTTTCAACATCTTCCATCCCACTGATCCTGTAGTGAGTGTGAATAGATTGCAGAGTAAATATAGCTCAGGGTCAGATTTCTTTTTTACTGGTGCATATTATGAGCCAGTTGGGAAACAAAAACTAGTCTGGAAATAATAGAATGAATTATAGCATTAAAAGGATACTCAACCCCAAAATGAAAATTTGGTCATTAATCACTTACCCCTATGTCATTCCAAACCTTCGTTCGTCTTCAGAACACAATTTAAGATATTTAGGATGAATAACGGGAGGCTTGTGACTGTCCCACAGACTGCCAAGTAAGTTACACTGTCAAGGTCCAGGAAAGTATGAAAAGCATCATCAGAATAGTTCATCTGCCATCAGTGGTTCAACCATAACGTTATGAAACGACGACAATACTTGTTCTATATATACAATTACTCTTACATGAATAAAACAAAAATAATGACTTTATTCAACAATTTGTCTCCTCTGTGTCTCTACACATCACTGTAGCGCCATTTTGGAGAATATGAGCAGAACGTAGGCAGCGTACGCTTTTCTGTAGAGACAAATTGTTGAATAAAGTTGATATTTTTGTTTTATTCACATACAAAAAGTACGGGTTTTACGGGTTTGGAACGAAATGGGGCTAAGTGATTAATGGCAAAATCTTAATTTTGGGGTGGAGTATACCTTTGAAATACATGTATTCATATTAATAGTTAGCTCTAATCTGTTGAAATTGTCGCTTAATTCTAATTCATTCAAATGCATTTTTTTTAAATAGGTTTACCATTTATTTGTAATTAAATGTAAAATTTAATAGCAAATTTTGAGTAAAAATATTTTCTTTTTTTCAGTATAGTTCCTGTTATTGTAATTGAAGATATAGAATATCTGTATATCAGTCAGGAAATATAAATAACAATCAAATAAAAACAAATGGTTTCCTTTTAGGCATACAGGTTGGAACCTCTCATCCTGAAACATTATAGTAATATAGCACCGGTCCAAATTCACTGGTGAGTAAAATAATGCCTTTGCTAAATAAATGTAAAAATTAAATTCAAGTGTTAAACTGGAAAAAATAAATATTGCAATCAAATAAAGTGCTGTTTCTATAATGTACAATGCACTCTGTGACTGCATATATTTTTGTACATTCATGTAACCATTGATTTTCTTTTTAGGTACAACACCAGCAGCCCCACACCGTATGACCAGATCCGTCCCACTCTACTGAATCCGTCAAAGGAAAGTGCTTCTGTGTCTGATACGGAGAGCCTCCCGAGCCCCTGCACCTCCCCTCCACAGCCCCGCAGACACTACGGCGAGTCTATCACCAGCCTGGGCAAGGCCAGCATCATGGGTGAGATGGAAAGAGAGAGGTCATTAAAGGCGTCTGGAATAGTAAAACACTTGCAGGGGTGAGCAGAATGTATAGTGTGCAGTGTAGGAGTAGGATTATGCTTCCCAAATACTGAGATAATGGCAGTCTGCCTTCAATTACTGCATATTTACAGTTTATAGCGCTTGATTTTAGTGTGCAAAGCGATAAACAGAAACAGCTCAGCAAAGCATTAGATCAATAGGAAGCAATTAGGAAGTGTCGATGTGGATATATTAGAGCTGTCAGTCAATTACATTTTTTTTAAAATCTAATTAACTGCATGATTTGTTTTAAATAATTAAATAATTGCAAATTAGATTTGGCTGTGAAAATACCCCCAAAAGATTATTTAAAGCTATTTTTGTGTATAATGAGAAAGCATTAAGTAGACTTTACAAATAGTAGCTTTAGAAATAAAAATTTGATTTGATTCAACATAGCATTAATAACACATACGTGTAAGTGCTATAACGGCCTTACATAAATTATGCAACATTAAAGAAGATTTTAGTTTTTTTTATCATGCAAAGGGAGTCATTGGTAACCATTCAAAATACCTTATTTAATGTTTTATGTAACTAAAACTGCCAGTGGCATAAATGTCTTTATGAGTCATTTATTCATTCGATTAGTTCAAACGGCTGATTCATTCAAGAATTTAGACAGCTCTCTTTATGAATGGGCCTTTGAGTCATTGATGCACCCAATTCGTGTTGCTCGGAGATGCACAACAGTCCTGCTGTGGCTTTATAGGTAATATTTTTGTTGCCAAAACTGAGCAAAAACAGACAATATTGTGTTAAAAATATAACACAATATTAACTTCTTATTTACTGAACTGTTGTATAAAATCACATTTGCTCTCATTATATTCGGGACAAACAGCACTCATGTGATATTGCTCTCGCTGCTTGTGTGATATCACTTAGCATATGATATAAATATGAGACAAAAACTTACCGAACATTTTTGCCCCAATATCTATAAAACCTTTTTTATACAAATATTGCAAGTGCCAAAGCAATAATCCTGATTTCTGAAATAAAAAGGTTTCGCGATTGTTAAAATGTAACGTTATCTGTGCATACTTGATTTTTTTTCTGCAGGAGCGGCAAGTATAGGTAAAGGCATTGGTGGTATCCTGTTCTCCAGATTTTCCCGCTCTAGTGGACAGGTGGGTAGTGTGGAGGAGGAGCCATCAGACTCTGAAGGAGGGGCTTGTGAGAAAGGGGAAGATGGACGGCTTGTGGAGTTAGACGATATAGTTGAGGAAAAGACAGAGGAGAAGATCGAGGAGAAGACAGGAGACACCAGCATGTCACAATCAGCCTCTGCCATTATGGATAACTCATCCTGTAAGCAGCATCTACACAAAGAAGTCATTGTGTAGTTTGATAATTATCGCTGTACTCATAATTTCATGTTTTCAGTGTCTTGGTTTAGAAAACCTGTTTGGTAACAAACTATATATTTGCAGTTTCGTTTGGTGCCGCTAATATTCCTGAAAACGCTTGTTTTTACTGATAACTTGTAAGATGTTTCCACATCTGAGTAAAAAATGTTAAGGTAATTGTAAGATAAGTTTTAAAGTAATAAATTAAGTCACATTGTGAGATATAAAGTTGCAATTACCAAACATAAAAGTTGAATTGCAAGATATAAAAAAAAAATTATGAGATGCAAAAATCACAGTTGCAAGATATAAAGTCACATTTTAGACATATAGAAATGTCCTAAGTTATAAACTAACAATTTGAAAATATAAAATAAAAAATAAAACTGTAAGAAACAAGGTCGCAATTGTGAGATATAGTCACATCGCTAGATATGAAGTCACAGTGAGAGATATGATATTGCAGTTCTGAAAAACAAAGTCAAAGTTTGAGTAGAACGCCCAAAAACCTCCAGATCTTCAAAACGCGTGACAGTGATATTCTTCTTGTTTTGCAGTTGAGCTCGAGAACCGCATCGACTTTGAGCTGAGGGAGGGCCTGGTGGAGAGCCGCTATTGGTCAGCGGTGACGTCACACACAGCCTATTGGTGCTCCCACGATGTGGCTCTGTTTCTGCTAACATTCATGTACAGGCCAAATGAAGCGAATGACATGCCAGAGGACAACCCCGAGTCATAACGAACACACATTGATCACTCCCTTAATTTAGTTTAGCAGACCTTGTTCACTGTGCATCAGAGATCCTGTCCTTGCCTTGTTTTCCCTTAATTCAGAAGCACACCCATGGAGGAGACTTGCTCTCTCCACCACATCCCCAGACTAGGATTGTTATTAACCTCCGCGAGATGATGGTTGCAGCTTGGAAATTCAGACTATTCACATCTTGACCATTCCCAAAGCAGCAGAACCTTCATATTGACTGATGTGTATTGACTGAAGTTGTGGTTGAATAGTAGGACTGAGAAAAATCTGCTGAATTGAAAGTTCACAATCAGAAAGTGTTTTTATTAGAAGTGCATAAGATGTGTTTTCTTGCCTAAAAATAATAGTTTTGAAAATTATCCAGAAATACTATATGTTTACATTATTTAGATGATGAAACACAATCTGCATTACTCCTAAAATGTGGCCAAATGTTAAGTTGATAGTGAACGGGAGCAGTGCACATAGATTAATTCAAAGAGAATAACCTTTAGTTCAATTCAAAATGTCAATTCTGTCATTATTTGCTCACCCTCATGTTGTTCCAAATTTGTGGAACAAAAAGAGATATTTAGCAGAATTGTACTAGTTGCATTGAATGGAGATCAGTGTTATTTTTAGTATCGTTGATATTCTATTACAGATTTTATTAATATTTTGAGTTTTTATTTATTTATTCCCCCCGCTTTTTTAGTTAACAATAATAACCCTGATGCAAACTGAAGTTTTTGAGCTTAAAAAAAGTTTCAGAAAAATGAAAATATTTCAAGTCCTTTAAATTTAATGTGAAGAACCGGTTGATATTTACGCTCTCATTCTCTAAAAATGGTAATATCTGCCCTAGCTCTCCTTTCCACAGTCATGAGTGGATTAGCAGTGTCTGAATCATGAATGAATCTTTATTTGATTTAGATCTTAACTGATTTAGCTGTCTGAATGATTCAGTCAACCGAGCTCAACTCACTGAATCTTTGATCCGGTTACCAGTGAATAACCACTGACCTTTCTGTTCGTTCCCGAAAATATTTTCTAGCTTCAGAAGACTTGGAATATAGTTGTATGGATCCCTTTTACATCTTGAAAGCCTCCATTCCCGTTTATTGTAACTGGAAAGACCGAGGAGGGCGACGTAAGCCAATGTTGATCGTAGCTCCATTGATGACAATGGATCAACTTGGGCTTGTGATGCTTTTGGGAAAACCCAGCCCAGAACATCCTTCAGAATTTCTCCTTTTGTCTTCCATGGAGGTCATACTGGTTTGGAACATCATGGTGGAGGGTCACCGAATTTGTGAACTATTCCAGACATTTCCATTCCTTTTCCTTCTTCTCTTTCCAATACATTCGAGGCATTAGTTCATCCTCATGCACTCGCATGAAAGACACTGAAATCTGCGAATCTGAATGCACTCTTTGCTATGAATTAGAGTTTATCCTTTAACGTGCATGAAAGACAAAGTCTGGATGACTTCCACTGAACCCCTTACAACTGGATCTCCTCTTAGTTCTGTCCAAGATGACACACTTGACATTTTTCATACGTGGCATTCTCTGGAGACGTCATATCGAACTTGTTACTTGTCATGTTGTTTATAGCACTAATACAGTAACAAAGACATTTCATTTTTCAATTCAAACCATTGTTTTTGTAACGTCCATGTTTTCTGTATTAATTTTGTATGATTCGTTTACAGTAATCCTGAAAAATGACACCCCCATGCCTTTACGATGACAAGCGAAAAGCACTTAACATTGGCTCCTTACCTCAACCTTGAATGTGCCAATACACTGAAGAGTGCGATCTGCATCAGGTGTCAGAGGGAAACGTCTGCATTGTGTGCATATATCTATATCTATATCAGAACTGGACTCCAGCGTGTCTGTTCATGTTTAGCTTCAGTGAACACAGAGCTGTTCCTCTTTTATGAACCTCGTGTTTTTCATTAAAACTGATATTGACCGCCTGCTCTGTCTCATTCTGTTAATTGCTTTTAAAGTCGGACTTTATAGGTAGGTATCAGCCACAAGCGGAGTTGCTGTGGGCCTTGAACAGAATAAATGGAAAACAATGTGACTTTATTAATCCCTGAGGGGTGATTTAGCGTTACCCATCAATAATGAGTCATCAAATAGAGACACTGGAGCTGTTGTTCTCAAATGGGGGTGTGACCCAATAAACAAATCAGCAATACTATACATTTTTAAAATGGAAGGAGAAAATTGTTCCATGCATCTTGCTGTTATTGTCAAATTTGCATTTTATCAAAATAAACAGTATTTTTGTGTAAATTCACCTGTCGGTTGATAATATGTCCAGTATACTGATACAACATTTGAGGCAGTTCTTGTTATGTGTGTTAAGCTGTAAATTGCACTTGCTTGTTTGGGGACACTTTTTTTGTTCATTATTATTATATTTTTATAAGATGTTTATAATATTACAAAAGATTTATATTTCAAATAAATATGATTATTTTGAACTTTCTATCCAATAATTATATAACCCGGAAATAATGGTTTCCACAAACTGTTTTCAACAATGAAAATAAGAAATGTTTCTTGAGCAACAGATCAGCACTGCGACACTGAAGCAGTCATATTTGGTATCAATTAGACAGTATTCTACTTTTTTAAATATTTTAAGTTATTATTTTATTTTATTTTACTTATTTTGTGGGGGGACCGAGTACTAAGCACCAGTTCACTGGAATTGTGCCATTATTATTATATTTTGCATGTTATATTTTTCAGTTTTAGTTTCAGTTATATAATAAACCCACAATGAAGACTGGAGTAATGGCTGGTGAACATTTCGTTTTGCCTCCTCATTACATTTTAAAATATATTAAAAACCTCACACTATTTACAATATTAATGTTCTAGTGTATTTTTGATCAAAGAAATGCAGCCTTGTTGAGAATACGCGTACATATTATATTTTATTATTTCAGTATACCAAATGGCACAAAAAATACTTATTTATCAATTTATTCATATTAGTTAGTTCGTTTATTTATTGAATTATGTATTTATTCTAGTGCTGTCAATCGATTAATCGCATCCAAAATAAAACGGTTTGTCTACAATATATATATTTATGTGTACACTGTGTATATATATAGATAGAGAGAGAGAGAGAATATGTTGTTTATATATTAAATACATTTATTTATAACATAAATTATATGAATATAAATATAAACATATAACTACCTGTAAATATGTTTTTTTAATACTGTATTGTGTATTTATGTATACATAATACAATTATGCAGTAAATATATATATATATATATATATATATATATACACAATGTAAACAAAAACAAAAAAACTTTCATTTTGTATGCGATTACCCTCGATTCATCTTTTTGTAGCACTAATTCACAATTTATGAATTTCAGTTAAGATGATATGCTAAATAATTATTTATAGTGCAATATATATATATATATATATATATATATATATATATATATATATATATATATATATATATATATATACAATGTAAACAAAAACAAAAAAACTTTCATTTTGTATGCGATTATCCTCGATTCATCTTTTTGTAGCACTAATTCACAATTTATGAATTTCAGTTAAGATGATATGCTAAAGAATTATTTATAGTGCAATATATATATATATATATATATATATATATATATATATATATATATATATATATATATATATATATATATATATATATATATATATATATATATATATATATATATATATATATAATTTAGTAGTCCTTTATAAACCTCTGTGTTTTCAGCTCTTAAATGAAGACACATTTGATATCAATTTATTCAGCTGTTGATAAAAGTCCTTTCCCGGCCTGCCCCGGAGCCTCGGGGAGGGTGGATGTCTGGCCAAGGCCTGCGTTTTCGACCAACCCCGAATTCCTCCAGGGCCTCCGACCTGCCGAGCGAGGCCGACGAGGGCGAGGGCCGGTCGGATAGGTCTCTCACCGAAGAGGCCCTGGAGCCTATTCCCATGACCCGCCGGGCAGTGTGCGGGAAACCACGAGTCTTTGGGTTCCGGGGGGAGTATGGTTGCAAAGCTGAAAAATGAGGCCTCACCCTCGGCATGAGGGTGAGATGGCGCCCCCTACTCCGGTTCTCATTAACCGTGGAGGCTGAGCTTTTATCAACAAGTCTTCAAATCAGCCCTCCAACCACCAACCGGGCTGCATGTGATCATCACCGCTAGTTTCCAGTGTGTGTGTGTGTGTGTGTGTGTGTGTGTGTGTGTGTGTGTGTGTGTGTGTGTGTGGCTCTGTCTCAAATAGCCTAGCCTACTACAAGCCGCTAAACTAGACAGCATGTTTGAGCTCAGTTGACTCAGACGCCTCTATGATCCCTAAAGTGCTCTCTCAGGAGTCAGCTCAGTCGGATATAGCACACAGCCTGCGGGTTTTCTGCGGGGCTTGTCTCTCGTGAGATGAGATGCGGGATAAAGATGGCTTGAGGCGCAGACACAGACAGTTTTCACCGCTCTTCGAGGCTCGAGGGAGAAGAAAGCTTCAGGAAGGAGAAGGTGTGTTGATTCATCTGGGTATTCAAAGATTTGTGTGGTTTTAGGAATTCACAAAGTTGTTATGTGTTCGGAAACTTGAAGAGTAACAGGTGAGCCAACGTGTCATTTAGATTTGAAATATGTTAACGTTTTAATAAATACATTTAACATTCAAACGTCGGTTGTTTTCAAACGTAATATTAATTCAATATCGATTAACTTTGTCACTTGTGAATAGTCTATCTCAATATAGACATATAACTTAAACTTGGCTAAACTATATATATAAAATATATTTTATATAAATATATTTATACTGTTTAATTATTTTTAATCTTAGAAAAAAATTATTTTTGTTAGTGGAAAAAAGTGTTCAATTTTAATATATTTTAAAATGTAATTTATTCCTGTGATTTTTCAGCATCATTCCTCCAGTCTTCAGTGTCACATGATCTTACAGAAATCATTCTTATGCTGATTTGCTGCTCAAAAAACATTTATTATTATTATCAGTGTTGAAAACTGTGTGCTGCTTAATATTTTTGTGAAAACTGATACTTTATTTCATGATACTTAAAAATAAATAAATAAAATAAAGTAAAATTACAGCAGTAGTTTTGTTCTAATAGTATTTAATTAAAAAAATATATTTTAAAGTTTATATATATACATATATATATGTATGTAGGCCTACATATTATTGCAGTAATTTATGTAGTAAGTCAAAAAACAGTTAATGAAACCGCAGAAATTTAAATATTAAACCTTTGTTTTGACCAATAAATATTAATTAGTTAAAATAATGTTTAAAAAAAAAATTTTTTAAATTTAATTTAATTTAATTTAAAATAATTTATTATGTTTATAATGGCAATCAACCCATATTCTGCATGCTAACATTTGTTATTATTATCAGTGCTGAAAGTGTTATGCTGCTTAATATTTTGTGGAAATGGTGAAATTTTCATTAATCTTTTTGCTTTCTCAAAGTTCAAAATTTCAGCTATATATATATATATATATATATATATATATGTGTAACAGCAGAAACGTAAATAGTAAACTGTTGAATTGACCGAGAAATATTAATCTGTTTAATTAATTTATGTTTTGTAATGGTATTTGGTTCAAGCTATGTGTTTGCCATTGAGCACAAAATATGTTTTGTTCATGTTTTTGGAAACATTTCTAAAAGGCATTGTGAAGATGAGCTTTCAGTCAGCCATCAGCCGTGAGATTTTTGTCCCAAGAGATGAAAAGGTACTGGTAGCCATCGAGGTGAGGAGGAGGATGAAGAGGAAAGCACTGTCCTTCCTCAATGCAGGTCGCAAGCGGGACTACCTAACCTACCTCTGCCTATCAGGTAACGTATTCAGAAACTCAAAGTATCTAGTTACTAGTTTAATCACTGTCGAGCAGTCAGATGTTCTTGACATTTGACAGAGACGTCCTTGTTTCCATGTAGTTACCAACAGCAGACCAGCTCAAGTCCTCATTACTAAAGTTAAGAGGTTTCGAGGCACAAGACAGCTTGCTGAAAGGTCTCAGTGGTCCGTGGAGCAGCTGCGGCAGGTCAATGGCATCAACCCCAATAAGGTGACCATCCTTCTTAATGCAGCTTTCATTTTTCAGTATAGTCTGTTATTCTGACTCAGTGCGTATTTTCAGGACACTCCTGAGTTCGACTTAGTGTTCGACCGCACCACTGATCAATGGATGGCCAGCTCAGCTGCAGAGAAATGCATGTTTGTGCAGGTTCTGTACCACGCTTGTCAAAACTACTGGGAGGCCAAGCTTGCTCAAGCCAGCGCAGCATCCCCTGCAGACCAGAAGACCCCGGGAGCAACGGAGAACAAGAAGAGCCCTGGAGCTCCGAGCCAAACTAGCTTTGTCAACTGTCAGCAGAAGCTAATGGGAGGTGAGCGGCTGGGGAAAACAGATCACTGTATTGACCTCTGAACCTGAACCTGAGAACTAGAACAAAACAAAGCCCCGTCTTGCTTTCTTTCCTTCTTTCTTTCTTTTCCATATTTCAGATGCTTGTTCTGTTTATATGGTTATCTACCGCTGCAAGATTTTTTTGAACAGAATGAAGAACAGTGTAATGAAGAACAGTGTGACAGCAAACCAGGGTCATCCTCAGCGTGAAGGTAAGTAGGATTGTGTGTGTGTGTGTGTGTGTGTTTGTTTTCCAAATTCGTTGTGATCAAATTGGTGTCATAATGTGACCCTGGACCACATAACCAGTCTTAAGTGTTAATTTTATGCGAAATTGAATAAATAAGCTTTCCAGTTATGTATGGTTTATTGGTATAGGACAATATTTGGAAATGTACAAAATATTTTCATGGAACATGATATTTACTTAATATTCTAATGATTTTTTGGCATAAAAGAAAAATCTTTAAAGAGCCAGTAAGATGAAAATTCTAAGCTTCCTATCACTGTTTATAAGTCCTGTACATTAGGTTTAAATCCATCCAAGGTAAAAACATTGTCATTTTGTCAAAATATCATTTTTAAAATTACCTCAATTCTCAGAGATCCCCAAACGGTTCGCGCGAAGCTGTACAAAAGATTCAGTTTCCTTAAACCCCACCTTTCGGTAGCATACTGTGTTCTGATTGGTCAACTAACATAACCAGTTTGGATTGGTTGTTCCGCACACACCTCCACGGTAAACTATGCGTTAGCATCTGTTTGGGGTGAATTATGTCTTATTCCTCTCATCGCGAAGCAAACAGTAAAATTAAAACTTGAATAGTCTCGCTGCTTTTTCTTCTGTGTGGGTGTATTAAAACCGCGCGCTTCAGTTTGAATCTGAATATAGCGTTCAGCGCGGGGGCGTGGTCACATTAGATATAATGAAGGGAGACATGAAAAACAGACATTGTGTTGTTTTCATATGGATTATCACAGAATATCTGTTTAGTTTAGTTTAAAGTAGATGTGTCAAGCTTTCTATAGATATCTCTCTCATGTCTCTTCGTTAAGTATTCACAGAGTTACACTTCATTTTAATGACGTGTTTGTACATGACGATCAGCACAAACAAAGGCTGCAGACAGCACACATACTGATAAGACGCTCGGGAGAAAACAGACACATAACTTCATAATCATACTTCGCGTTGTGATTCGGAGATGCTTGTTGGTCTAAATGAAGTTGGTAATGAACCCTCTTTTATGGCCAAACACTTTGAAAATCCCGCTGTACTCACCGAGATTAGAAAAGCAGTCATCAGTGAAATGTTGTGAACACAACAAAATGGATTTGTTGTACTGCTCCGGTATTGTGGTAAAAATGAATTTTAGCCATTGGTTCTTCTGATTTTCATTCTTTGGCAGTGAAAATAAAACAAACTTGCCTTTACAATTAAAAACACACTGTCTCCTCGACATGATGCTCTCACACCAACCAGAGCGTCTGTGTGTGTGTGTGTGTGTGGGGGGGGGGGGGTCAGAGATCCGTTTCTCCCATGACGGTAGGCGGAGATTATTATGCAAAGTGTTCCTAGTGACGTACATAGAGATGGGCAAAAGATTTGAAATCTATAACGACTCGTTTCAGCGATTCAGAGTCGACTCCTTACTTTAGAAGCCAATAACTTTATAAATCGTGTACTTTTTGGTTTAATTATTTGCACATTGTTTACACTGATGGACAGCTACATCATACACTGTAATACAGGTAATTTTTGATTTCCCATCTGTGTGGCTCTTTAATTCTGACCCATACAATGTATTTTTGGGTATTGCTACAAATCGACTTTTTTTTGGTCACATATGGTTTTGAAAAACATTTATACCATTTTTAAACAAATGTTTAAATTGAGTGATGGTGTAACCATTATGAAAACAGATTTATATATATATATATATATATACCTTGAAAACATGTAATAAATAAATAAATAAAAATAAAAAGTATGCCTTTTAATCAATAATTTAATCAGTTTTTTTAAATAAAATAATAAAAATAAAAATTTTATACCATTTATAACATTTAACTAGTGATGTCAAATTATTAATTGCATCCAAAATAAAAAGTTTTTGTTTACATAATATATGTGTGTGTATTGTATATGTATTAAGTATATACAAATACACACACAACTTTGTGCATGTTGGTGCAACTTGGTAGATAAAACGTTATTATTATTTATATTAATAATATTAATTAAGGATTTGTTTTCAGGAATAATAGCATTTTTATATCAATGTATTTTAATAATAATAATATCACCTCTATTATTGATATTTTTTTATATTTACAACAATGTTTACTTTTAATTATCATCTTTTGTTTTCAATAATGTTTTTATATTGTTTTTCTAATAATAATAATAATAATAATAATAATAATAATAATAATAATAATAATTATTGTTCGTAATTAATCTAATTATATATATATATATATATATATATATATATATATATATATATATATATATATATATATATATATATATATATATATATATATATATATATATATATATATATATATATATATATATATATATATTCACATAAGTTATGTGTATTCTGTGTACATTTTAATGTATAGATAAATACACATACATACAGTATATATTTTGTGTGGGTCAGTTCAGTCAGGTCCAGGCAGGAAGAGAGGGCTCTTTGTCGGCGGGAGGTGGTTTATAGTGCTCCTCTGACAGATCTCTCAGCAGCGCCAGAGAATGGGTCCATTGCAAAGAGCGCCCGGTTAGTTCAGAGGCCACTTTGTTCTGATGAAGGCATGCGCGGGGACACAAAGACAGGCGTTGAGGAGGGGGAGAGGAGCGGAGATGAGTGAAGTGGCACCAGCCTTCCCAGCGGATCATGGATGAATGGTGTGTAATGAATGGGAGAGATGCCAAGCTGCCCTGGAGCCACCAGTCCACACACCTCAGCCCTACTCACAGACTGCCATGTCTGTTTCACACAGTTAATGAGTTGAGTTAATGACACAGCAGAATTTTCAACTGTATGATAGCTGCTGCTGTCATTTTCTGTTGTCCCCTTTCATGTTCATTAGCACATAAAACCAGCCTATTTCACACAAGATCAAGATATCAGAAACAGAGACACAAAAACACATGCTAAAGCCATGCTTTCAGTCGCTGATCTGGGTTATTTGTTTTCCATCGCACTAATAGAAAAGCATTCAACTGAAATGGGAGCATCAGCTTTATTCCAGAGCAGCAGCAGACAGCAGTGGAAGTTTCTCTACCGCTATACACCGTACTGTATTAAACATGAGTCTATTTAAAATTAATCTATTTAGTGACCTACACTGTAAATGTGTTAAATGAATGAATGTTTGGAACTGGACATGATGCTTGTAGGTGTTTCTGAATATTTCCACAGGAGTAGCTGTTGAAGCCTCCAGGAGCAGGACGAGGAACAGCGCGTCTCCTCCGACCGTGAGGAAGATGGGGAACGTGATGAGGAGGGCTAGTCAGGTTCTGATGAGGGCCGACGATAAAACCAGCCTCTCGCTGCACGGGGCCAGAGAGTTCGCAGAAGCTGTGCAGAAGGTGAGCTACTCTGATTTACTCCAAATTGAACTGCCATGAACAACCAGGCAGTCGTGGTGGTGGTCGTGGTCGAAGTCGTAGTCGTGGCCTAATGGTTAGAGAGTCGGACTCCCAATTGAAAGGTTGTGAGTTCGAGTCCGGGCCGGCAGGAATTGTGGGTGGGGGGGGAGTGCGTGTACAGTTGTAAGTACCACGACTTAGGTGCCCTTGAGCAAGGCATCGAACCCCCAACTGCTCCCGGGGCGCCGCACCATAAAATGGCTGCCCACTGCTCCGGGTGTGTGTTCACAGTGTGTGTGTGTGTGTTCACTGCTCTGTGTGTGTGTGTGTGTGTGTGTGTTCACTGCTCACTTCGGATGGGTTAAATGCAGAGCACAAATTCTGAGTATGGGTTACCATACTTGGCTGAATGTCACGTCACTTTTTTTTGTATATGTGAGAGTGTGTGTGTGTCTGTGTGTGTGTGTGTAAAATATCACTTTCCATTTCCAGACCTACATTTTGCCATTAATTGTAATAATCCATTGAGGTGTTTGTCTGACAGCAGCAGTGCTCCACACAGAGATCTGATCTGATCATCATCAGTCTGTCTGGAAAGACATGACGAAACAGAACAAACTGAGACAGACTCAATCCAGAAGAACTGTTCCAACGTCTTTCAGAAACCAACCTGCAGAACTAACGAAAAAATAGTTGCACACAAAAGATGCCCACACCAATGTTGATCTAATTTAGTTAATAGAAGTTAAAGGATAAAGAAAATCTATTTATGATATTATTTTTGAAAGTATCCTCATTTTACATCATTTTTACACAAGTGCCTAAAACTTTTAACAGCACTGTAGCTTCACCGGTTTCTTGAAGCATCTCGGAGACGTTGGGACAGTTCTTCTGGACTGAGTCTGTCTCAGTTTGCTCTGTTTCTTCATGTTATTCCTGACAGACTGATGATGATCAGATCAGATCTCTGTGTGGAAACATGGAAACTGATAACACAATACAACAAAAGATAGAAATAACTGACCATTTTTTAGTTGGTGAAAATACTAGTGTTCTAATAATTTTGTCCACCTATGTGTGTGTGTGTGTGTGTTTGTCTATATATATATATATATATATATATATGTATGTGCTAGTGCTGTCAAACGATTAATTGCGATTAATCACATCCAAAATATATGTTTTTGTTTACATAATATATGTGATTTCTGTGTGTATTTGTTATGTATATATAAATACATACACATGCATGTATATATTTCAGAAACATATGTTGTTTATATATTAAATATATATATAGACATGTAAATAGATTTCAATATTTTCAAAATATATACGTGTACATATATATATATATATATATATGTTATGCTACCCAAGGCTGCATTTATTTGATCAATATGCAGTAAAACAGTAAAAACTTTTTTTCAAATTTTTTTCTATATCAATGTATTTTAAAATTTAACTTATCCCTGTGATGGCAAAGCTTGAATATTCAGAAGCCATTACTCCAGTCTAATCATGCTTAACTACTGCTCAGGAAACATTTCTTCATATTATCAATGTTGAAAACAGCTGTGCTGCTTAATATTTTTGTGGAAAACATGATACAGTTATTATTTATTTTATTTTTTAGAGTAGAATTCATTTGAAATAACACTTCTTCTTTTTCTAACAATGCAAAAGTCTTACTGTCACTGTCAATCAGTGTAATAAATAATATACTATTTAAAATATGTAGTCAGGAGAAGTTATGGCTGTTTTCTGGAGGCTAAACAACAGTATAGTGTATAAGTGACCATTTCACTTAATTATATTTAATGAAATTAAAGCGTCACATTTTCTTTATTCCACCGCTGGCTCTGAAGCAGATTTAGAGGTGTTCCTGAAGGCCTGGAAATACACAGTTTAATTACAAAGAAGCTCCTAATCATCTAGTCGCTGGGAAATCTTCAAATGTAACTTCTCATCTAAATGCTGTTTTGAGTGCGAGGCATTTCGTTCAGCTTCCTCAGAACCTGCATACTCGACTCATGTTTATGTATTTTATTTTTCTTAATGCATTTGCAAGCCATTGAGAGTTTTTAAGCAGTTGTGTTGTTTTGTGACTTCTGACTTGCAGATCTGTTTATTCTGCCCTTTCTACAGTAAGCACAGTTTAATATAGCAGCAGGTGGCTGCTCCTTTCTGTAGGTTTAGCACTTCAGCTTATTGGAAGCACCATTTCTTTTCCATTAACAATATAGTAATTATTTATTTTGAACTCTTGTTTCATATGATCATATAGATTATAATTGCCCCCACATGATAATGGTTAATTAAACAGTGGTAAATTACTCCATTTGATATAACACACAGAGATACCTCTGATCTGTAGTTCTGGTCACAGGAGGAAGCTGCTTTTATCTGCTCTTTAGATTAAGTTCCTTGAAGATGCTACAAGCTGTTTTATTTCATTGTGAACACCGTGTTTATTTGAATGTGATCTGTGTGTGAATAACACTGTCAGTGCAGTCTTCGTCTGCTGATTCTGTGTAATGATTGTGAGCAGCAGTATTAAGAGACCAGAGGGTGTTTTCTGCATGGAGTCGGACTCCCTGTTTGGTGTTGGCATCCTGTTTTCTGCTCATGTCTCTCTGCTGTCATCATGTTGTCTCCTTGGCCTGTGTTTTTTGCCTATTTCTTTTATGTCCAGTTTAGATTTCATTATATATATGTGTAACAGAGAATTGTATCTGTCTTTGTCTGTGCTCCTGTACACATTGTAAACACCCATCATTTGAGCAATAAATGACAGGGGACCTACTTGTAGTGCAATGTGTATTGTTATCTGTGGTGGCTGTCTTTGAACCTTCTGTCCACTAGATGGAGCTCGAATACAAACAGTTCAACATCCTGCAGAAAATCCTCTATCAATAACCAAATAAATAAATAATTTAAGGTTTTCAGTGCAGCAAAGTAAAAGGGGGGCATAACAAATGTAAAAAAAACAATAATTCTGAAGTGTGTATATTTGCAAGTTGGATGCATCCTGATTTGTTGTTTTAGTCATATTTCTAGAAAACCCATATGTGCTGATACACATATTTCTTATTAACTGATGTAGCATTTACACTTGTTGTGAAGGTGTTGAGGCAGTGTACAGCATTAAAGGGTCAGCATGTTGCGTGCAGCCTCTGTACTGAGTCAAGACTCACTGACTGCATGACACTGCGCCGATTCATTCTCTCTAATTTCATAATCTGATGTGCTATAGATGATACCATAATCTGCCCCTCTGAAAAGCATTACAGTCATCAGTCGATATGATTTAGCATCTTCGATCTGCCTCGCGGGTGTGACACTGACCCGGGAGTCATGTTTCCAGGAGCGCGAGGAGCTGTAAAAACCAGAGTTTCTTTCTCACATTGCGTATTGAAACGAAAATGATCTTTCCTTGAGTTTTAACGTTGTACCGGATCTTCAAATGATCACCGAATGACCTTTAAGGGATTTTGAATGACAACTGACATTAGAAAGACCTTGGAAAAGTGCATAGTGGTCTGTAATTGTGTAGGCCTACAGCAGAGAGCTCGTAATACACAAACTATTCGCTGATTTTCCTTAAAGTGACAGCTGACCCCATAGATATGATGGGACTGGACTGGTAAATCCTGCCATTATTTACTTGACCTCAAGTTGCTTCAAAACTGTATAAGTACTTTGTTTTTGTGGAACACAAAATATTTATTTTATTAATTTGCTTTGTTTGCTTATATTAAGGAATGAATTAATTAATTAAAGCTGCAGTAGGTAACTTTTGTAAAAATATATTTTTTACATATTTGTTAAACCTGTCATTATGTCCTGACAGTAGAATATGAGACAGATAATCTGTGAAAAAAATCAAGCTCCTCTGGCTCCTCCCAGTGGTCCTATTGCCATTTGCAGAAAGTCATCCGCTCCCGGTAAGAAACAACCAATCAGAGCTGCGGTCCGTAACTTTGTTTGCGTTCAAAATGTAGAAAAATTTATATAATAAGCGAGTACACCATGAATCCATTTTCCAAACCGTGTTTTTAGCTTGTCCTGAATCACTAGGGTACACCTATAATAAGTGTTTATATTCAGACTATTTTAGATTGCTTCGGGGGTACCGCGGCGGAGTAACCCAGTACCTTTGTGATTCTTCATAGACATAAACAGAGAGAAGTAGTTCCGGCTACTATGTTCTTCCGCAAGACGCAAGCAGTTCTGTTTATTAACCGCTAGACCGTCAAAAGTTACCTACCGCAGCTTTAATTAATTAAAAGGTATTTGTGACTTAATTGTTATCTCACAATTCTGACTTTTTTCCATGCAATTCTGATTTTATATGATGCAATTCTAAGAATTAATGTCAGAATTGTGAGATATAAACTCATAATTGCAATAAAGAAGTATAAATTGTGAGGTAAAAACTAATAATTGCAATAATGAATTGTGAGATTGGGAGAATAAAAAGTCAGAATTGTGATAAAAAAGTAAGAATTGCAATAAAAAAGTTGAATTTTGATATAAAAAGTCAGAATTGCAATAAAGTTAAATTGTGAGATAAAAAAGTCAGAATAGTGAAATAAAAAGTAAGAATTGAAATAAAAAAATTTAATTGTGAGAAAAAAAGCCAGAATTGTGAGATACAAAGTCAGAATTGCTATTTAAAGTCTGAATTTAGATATAAACACAGAATTGTAATAAAAAAAATCTATCCCTTTAAATGGTCTTCAAGAATAAGGAATTTTAATGTGAATTCAGGATTTAAATAATGCACTTGAGTATTATGAAAGTGAAGGGTCTTAGATGGAGAACAAAATAGCACTGTTCATTGTCATCATAAACACCCTTCAAAACAATTATTTAAGTACGGTTTAAACACAATAAACAGCCCATGTACCCATAATTCCACCTGCTGATGAAATCTATAGCCTATTCGTCATTGGTGAAAATGAAGACCTAGAAAAAGCGATTAGTGAATAGAGAGATCATACACCCGGCACACAAACATCATCATTCTTACCCAGCGTTCTCTCTGTTCCAGACAAATGCTGTGTACGGGGGGGGATGATCAGATTCAATTTGTCCCTCATAAGAAAACAGAGAGTAGAAAAGCAGGAGACAGAGATATTGAGAGATTTAGGCCAGATGCTAGTTATCGGAAGAAGTGGGACAGGAGAGTGTTTGTTTGTTTCTCTCTCTCTCTTTATCTGTGTCAGAAGCCCATCAGGTCCTGGCAACACTAGATGAGTTCTCAAGCTCTCTGAGGGGATGTCCGACCCACCAACAATCTCATTCAGGACAGACGAACAGCAGGGAGATTGTGCAGTAGAGTCGGACATGCACATATGCATCTTGATCCTTATAATCTCCAGTTTGTATCTACATAGAATCAGTCCTAACAGATCTAACAGTTTGGAAACTTGCAGCAAATAATCTGCAACGGATGTACTAGAAAGAAATATTATATTAGGATTAAGAAATACTTGTTTAAGTTCTATAATTGATTTAGAGTGATTTAAAGTCTTAATGAACTGATGGCGCCAGCAAAGCAGTCATTAGACGTGAGCTGATTCACTTCAGTTAACTGATGTAGCCATGATCTTAGACAGACAGGATGGGTTAAAAATGCTAGTATAGAAGTTACATTGTTTGACATATAAGAATGATTAAAAGATAATTATATAAAAAAAAAAATCTATTTTAAAACATGCAGATGAAAGTGAATATTAGAAGACTCTATGTATTCCTATTGTTTTAATACACTGTCGTTTTCAAGAAAATGTCAAATGAATCACTCTAAACAGACATTAATTTCAAAATAAAAAGTTTTAAATGTAAACATTTATAAACGCTGCTGCGGCAGAGCAAGTACCGACTTGATACTGCCAATACATCCACAACATGCTGCTACTGCACATATAACAAATATGAATTAAAGCTGCAAACAGCGATGAACGGGCCCTCGCACACGGGCTCACCGGCAGCGAGTGGCTTTAGTAAATAGGTGAACGGTGAGAAACATGCATTTAAACTCATAAATATAAGTGGAATATATCAAAGTTTACTCCATATTTGTGCCAATCTTTGTGTTGCCAGCAGGTGGTGCTCTCATTATAATGGACTATTGGCCTTCAGATGTGTTCAGGGCAGGACTCTTATCGAACCTGTGAAGTTTGGGGAAGATCGAAGAAATTATGCCTGAGTTACAACAACTTCTCTTGCTGTGGCGAGACATCAAAATTTGTCATGACGCCATGGACATGCCCTTTAACAAAAACTCAAGATCTCCACAAGTTAACATTGCACAGGCCTTTAGATTAGACTGACTACAAAAAATACATTAATCTAAAAAAAATTCTAGGAGTAGTTTGTCACAGCATACAACATGTCACTTCCTGTTGCCAGCAGGTGGCGCTATGACTATAACTGAATATGGGCATGTAGATCTGTTAAGGGCAGAAGTCTTATCTAACATGTGAAGTTTGGGGCAGATTGGACATTGTAAGTCTGAGTAACAGCAACTTCATTTTTCATGGCGAAACATCAAATTTTGTCAGGCCGCCATGGACACGCCCTTTAACGAAACCTCAAAATCTTCGCAATTTAACATCGCAAACACCTTTATATTTAACTGACCAAGTTTGGTGTTGATCTGAATATATCTCTAGGAGTAGTTTGTTAAAGTACAACCCCTGAAAATGTCAAAAACAACGCCAATTTTGCAGAGAAAATTCAAAATAACCGACTTCCTGATGGGATTCGGATTTCGTAACATCGGACTTTTTTGTAGGTATTGGTGTGTTACATGTTTGTACCGATTTTTGTACATGTACTTGAAAAATAGCTCGAGGCGCACTCCATTGAATGTGCATATGCACTCCGTTGAAAGTTTATGGGTGGCGCTATCAAGCCATTTTGCCACACCCAATTGAATATTGGCCTTCAGATCTGTTCAGGCCAGGACCCTTATTACACATGTGAAGTTTGGGCAAGATCGGACACTTTATGCCTGAGTTATAACATCTTTTATTCCCATGACGAGACATCGAACTTCGTCACGGCGCCATGGACACGCCTTTTAACAAAAACTCAAGATCTTCACAACTAAACATCACACAGGTTTTTAGATTAGACTGACCACAAAAAAGACATTGATATCATAAAATTTCTAGAAATAGTCTGTCACAGTGTAAAATATGTCACTTCCTGTTGCCAATAGGTGGCGCTATGACTATAACTGAATATGGGCATGTAGATCTATTCAGGTCAAGAGTCTCATCCAACATGTGAAGTTTGGGGCAGATTAGACATTGTATGTCTGAGTTACAGCAACTTCCTTTTTCATGGCGAAACATCGAAATTTGTCAGGCCGCCATGGACACACCCTTTAACGAAACCTCAAGTCCTTCACAATTTAACATTGCAAATGGCTTTAGATTACACTGACCAAGTTTGGTGTTGATCTGAATAAATCTCTAGGAGGAGTTCGTTAAAGTACAACCCCTGAAAATGGCAAAAACAACACCAATTTTGCAGGGAAAATTCAAAATAACCGACTTCCTGTTGGGATTCGGATTTCGTACAAAGAGACTTTTTTGTAGATATTGGTGAGTTACATGTGTGTACCAATTTTTGTACATGTACATGAAACATAGCAAGAGGCACACTCCGTTGAAAGTGTATAGGTGGCGCTATCGAGCCATTCTGCCACACCCGGTGGAATATTGGCCTGCAGATCTTTTCAGGTCAGGACTCTTATCACACATGCACATATAACAAATATGAAATAACCCTCATACATGAGTAACCCTGTAGCAGATCTATACAGGTGGAGCTGGGGAAGGTGGAGGGTTTCTGAAGCGCACTGCTGCTATCACTGCTACAGTGAACACTAGCCAACTATTTGAATGTTGAACGGAAGTTCATTGGTTGCTGATACAAAAAAAATAAAAGTTCAGCTGTGCTATGTGAATAATGACGTCATTATGTGAGATTGACTTTGACCTATTGGACTGCGCCATCTAGAGTTTCATTACAAAACTTCATCAATGAAAGCATCAATAAAACTAATGTCATTGATCCAAATGAGAAGTGCCACTTAGGAACCTTTTAAGTCATGGAAAGAGTGCTATACAGCTGACAGAGCAGATTGTGAGATGCTCTCTCCGTTGATTTCTCACAGGCCTTTCGCCAGTGCGATATCTCTCACAGTAAGGCCATATGGTTCTCTCTTCTTCCGTCCCAGCCAAACCTCTGCTAACCTTCAGAATTCAAGTGCTGCCAACCCGTCTGGGTCACGTCTCTCTCTCTTCGGGACTGAGGAATACCCTGGTGTACCTGTCCTGTACCTGTTCTGATGTTAAAGTTTGTGTATTTCCTGTGTGGGATGAGCGCATGGCTGTACGGGACCGGAGCCATGCAGAGGACAGTTTAGGTAAATAACAGGCAGTTCTAAGCTCCTTTGAAGATCACATCCTTAATCCCTCGCCTACTGATTTATGAAAGGAGAGGTAAGTGTGTGCGCGCACATGGGTTCATGGTCGGAATGCTGTGCAGATACTGAGAGGTAGACACTTCCCCGCGAGGTCGGTGGGGCTGTTCTCATCAAGAGCAATGCTGAACCTCGAGGATTCTTTCAGCTGAATGTGACAGGGTGGTCTATTTATTTTCAAGTTAAATATGCTTCACATCTGTATATCAAACAAACTGCAAGAGGCATATTTTAGGATTTTTAGCTCTAAGGATAGGCTACTAGTAAATATAGTAGCTACATTCATCATTTCAGCAGATATTTTATGCAAAACAAATTAGACAATTAATGTAGCAGCAGTAGAAATGAATGGGACTTGGAGCAAAAATGCAATCAAAATGAATAGAAATATCCCTCAAATTCAAGATAAGAGGGCAAAAATGTATTGTATTCGTGTTTAAAATGTAGGCTACTTGTGTGTGTGTGTGTGTGTGTGTGTGTGTGAGAGAGATTTTTGTAGTTTAATTAAGCATATACCACACAAGCAAGAATGCTGTAATGTTACAAATGTGATACTGATTATGTACAGTATTGTTCAAAATAATAGCAGTACAATGTGACTAACCAGAATAATCAAGATTTTTCGTATATTTTTTTATTGCTACGTGGCAAACAAGTTACCAGTAGGTTCAGTAGATTCTCAGAAAACAAATGAGACCCAGCATTCATGATATGCACGCTCTTAAGGCTGTGCAATTGGGCAATTAGTTGAATTAGTTGAAAGGGGTGTGTTCAAAAAAATAGCAGTGTGGCATTCAATCACTGAGGTCATCAATTTTGTGAAGAAACAGGTGTGAATCAGGTGGCCCCTATTTAAGGATGAAGCCAACACTTGTTGAACATGCATTTGAAAGCTGAGGAAAATGGGTCGTTCAAGACATTGTTCAGAAGAACAGCGTACTTTGATTAAAAAGTTGATTAGAGAGGGGAAAACCTATAAAGAAGTGCAAAAAATGATAGGCTGTTCAGCTAAAAAAGTTTAACTCATCTAAATGTGATTTCAGATGAAGTTTCTGTGCTGCATCTACTCCTGTGCAGAGCTGGATTGTGTTAATACTGATTGATTTGACTGGTAACAGCCCTGTGGTGTCTTATATTTCTAGTTAAATTAATTGATTAGATTTATGAACTTGATATAAAAGGTGACACATCCATTTAATACATTTAGAAAGACGTTGCTTTAACAGGGCAAATACCACACCTTTGTTTGTATGTGATTATTATAGTTTCCTCAGTGTTACTGTTGTGAAATCGTGTTTGCTGCTTCCAATACAGTTATGAACTAGCATCCCAACAAATAAAAATTATACAAGAACTTGTTAGCAATCAAAACTGTCAAAAAATCTGTTCAAGTTGCCCGTCTGACACATGTACATGGATATAATAAATATAATAAATACAAATGTGCTCCCTGTGTCCCAGTGTTTAGCCCTTTTTGGGGTTAATTTCCTGTCCTGATTATTACATTGAGTTCACAAGTTTCCACCAGTGTTTGATTTGATTGATTTAATTCGTTATGTCTTGTATTTAAAGTGTAGGCTGTGAGTTCTTTCTTAGTTGAGTCTGAGCATTGTTTTCCTGGTTCCATGTAAAAAAAAAAAAAAAATTAAAGTATGTGTTTTTGTAAATTCTCCTGCGTCTTATCGTTCCTTGCTTCTCCTTCAAGTGAGTGTGACAGCTGTAAAGTATTTTTAAAGGAGGATGACAACTTTTCGAAAGGGTTTTGTTGAAAGTACTGCACCCTAAAGCACAATACACTAAAACCCTCTCTAAATTCATCCCCTTTAAAGCACTGCCGTTACAAACATTAAAGCAATGCTCGCCTTAAGCACATACATATCTCAAGAATCTTTTATTTGCCAAAAATCCTATCCTTTTGTGGCCTTAGTATAGAAATGTAGACATGCTGTATCAGAATAGACATCAATCTGAAAAAGAGTCTAAGTGAGTGCACTGCAGAGCGTTTGTCATTTATTAATCATGAGAGCATAGTTGTGCCCACAGTCATCCACTGAGCTAAAACACTAAGATAGGATCCGCTGTAAAATCAGTGCTGAGAGCTGATGGCACCACAGACGCACTGGGCTTCCTGGTGTCCTGTGTTTGTCTGGGCATGGATCCATCGCTCTGGGCAGATGGTTGGCATCAGCGTTCAGCCACTGTTTCAGCATAACTTTCCCCTGCGTGCCCACACACCAGATCAGGCTATGATGCCCTCAGAGAGGACAGAGGAAGAGGGAGAGAGAACAACATAAAAATGCAAAGATCATAGAAGCTGGTCGCCTCACTCACCTCATATTTGATCATATTAGTATTTTGCACTCGATGTCATTTAATAGTGTAGTTCTTAGGAAGCATTTACACGACACTATTTATAACTAAACACTTTTTATGCAATTTGGCAGTTCATTTTTTTTTTTTGGTTGCACATAACCAATTTGTGGAAAAATATCACATACTGTATATCTACAGGATATCACAGAGTATTTAGTCACCTTGGAATTCTAAGTTTCTGTCTGATATTTTTGTCAAAATTGAGTTATTCACATATTCCTGTTCTGTGACAACTTATTTACAGTACATTATGTGATTTTATATTTTATTTTAAGTCTATTTTGTAACATGAGTACATTTTGGGCATTTTCTTTGGCAAACAAAAAGGGTTCTAGAAATCTTGGTGATTTGTATAATATATAGCTCATAATATCATCACTGAAATGGACTTTAAAGAAAAAGCATGAGGGTCTGAAAACTCTCTGCTGTTCATTTTATTCAATATATCTTTAGAAAATCGATATATTTTCCTCTTCATTATCTAAGTCATCTACTGAAGGCTTCAGCCAGAGCAGAGCAGAAGATAGTTTATGAAGACTGATGATGGTGTTCAACACGAGCAATGGCGTACTGGATGACGAAGCTCAGCTGTATTAACATCAACACCCATCCACTGACCTCAGAACAGTGCTGAGATCTACACAAGGTGACATAAAGGTGCACTGACGTCAGATCAGTTACACTCTGCTGCTCAAGCTGATAGTTGTGACTTCCAGTCTGAGGTGAGAAGGTGTGCAGTGTTTGATTGCTCAGCAATGAGGTTATCAGGTTGTGTTTTTTGTTAAAATGTTCTGTTCAGATGATTGTGGATGAAATAATTCTTGTACATTTTACAGTTTTTGTCCCATCTTCTACTCCTCTGAACTGTTCCATGTGTTTTTAACAAGGTTATATTATTCCCTGGTTTCAAATAACGATACAGTTACTACACTGAAGATCAAAAATGTGTTCAAACAAACAAACAGACAGACAAAAACATTGTGCTCAAGTGGGCAGCGCAGGTTTGATTCTTGCTTGAAACACTTTCAAATTTTCTCTGAAATGTTTCCTGTGTTTGACAAAAATCTGAAGACCCAACGGAAAACAAAACAAAAACATGGTACCCATGTGCTCAGTGCAAGTTTGAATCTGGCTTGCAACATTTTGTCCACTTGGAATCATGAGGTTCTATATGATATCTATTTTTTGTCAAAATGGAGTTAGTCACATATTCTTTTTTACATTATGTGATGTTTTTTGTACATTTTGGGCCTTTTTTTTAAAAAAACATAAAGGTTTCTATATACAGAATGTAGATGTCAGAGTCATCAAGGACAATAGAACCTTATCATTCCTTATCAAGGTGGTTATTTTCAATATAAAGAAAGCAATCAGTTCGAGGACAAAAAAAAATGCAAATATGGTTAGTGCAAGTTCAAATCTGGCTTGCAACATCTTGCCACTTTCTCTGCATTTTTTCCCCCTGTATTTGTTGCACAGTTGCATTCAGTTTTCTCAGGTTTCAAATGCTAAAACAATAAATACATTAAAGACTAAATATGCAAAAAGAAAAAAAAGAAAAAAAAACATGTTGGCAATGCAAGTTCGAATCAGGCATGCAACATTTTCCCATCTTTTCTGCATTGTTTTCTATCAATTCTGTACGACCCAACCAGACCATCAAATCCACATACTTAATTTTAAATTTAAAATCAAATATAAACATCCAGCCCTGTGACTATATCCTCCATTCATACATGGAGCTTTGTTACTAAATTTAGAGTTAACACATGATACTGTTGCTGTCAATCAGGATTACTCCTCCTATGGAAAGTATGTTATCTGTTTCTCTACACTCCTCTGTGTATTTAACCAGCCAGTATTTATTAATGGGGAGCGAGGCTAATGCTTGGATTACAGCATGTGTAACCAAATGTAATGGTTCGGTTATAAAGGGAATGTCAATCTTGCAGTCATTACTGTCATTAAAGCAACTCTTGGATGTCTGCCTTGTGCAGAAAGCAAACATCTGGCTGACAAAGAACCAGTGCAGTGCATGAAACACGCACGTACACACTCACACTGAACTCCATCATATGTCAGCGTGTATTGTACTTCCTCCGAGTCTATTTTTAGAAGCCAGTAATCCAGTACACATTGGTCTAAATCTCATGCTACGCTCTGTGCTGCACAAGGACGCACCACAGTCTGATTTGTGTTGTCATTGACCCTTTGTATCACATTTTTAATCATTAAATCTGCTTTAACTGTGGCCTGGGCTGTACATCTGTTCAATCCCGAATGCAGGTGAAATTCCAGTAAAGGATGTGGATGTGGATACCACCCTAATCTGTTAAAATGGTCTATAGTGGCTTAAATATTCATTCCTGGAGTGCATTAGTGCACGGACGTTTGCATATATGGCTATTGTGCCATTTCATGCTCTCATCAGTTTACAAGATATACATATATATATAACATCTGTTAGCTGAGAAAAGCAACAGAGTTCTCCCTTGATATATATATATCAAGGGAGAACTCTGTTGCTTTTCTCAGCTAACAGATGTTATTTCTAGCATTTACTGTTTTTAGCATTGTGATTGCATTATACGATCGAAATGACAGTTTTTTGTTTTTGTTTTTATTTTATATCCCAAATAAATACAGTACATTGAACACTTTTTAACAACAACAACAGCAACAATACTAGTAATAATAATAAATACATTTTCTGACACATCTGATGGTCACTATAATTATTATTATTATAAAGAGTATTATTTTTGTTGTTAAAGAATATCATACAATTTCTATTATTGTTTCCACAAATTTTTGTTTATAATAATAATAATAATAATAATAATAATAAGTTGTTCTAGAGCAACAAATCAACTAAGGAGTTAACTTAGCTTTACTAGCACAGTGATACATTATATGTTAAATATACTGTATATTTACAAAACAAAATGTTATTTTAAATTTTAAAAGCATGACAATATTACTGCTTTTACATTATTTTGATTAAATGAACACAGCCCTGATGAGTATAAGAGCCTATTCCTCAAAACGTTTGAACAGTAGTGTACTGTATGAGTCACTTTCTATATTTGATAAAAGTTAAGTTCTGAAAAGTTAGTAATTTTGTTAAAAATCGAACAATGTCTGTGACACCCATATAGATGCAATGCTTGTTTATGTCATAGATCTGACAGTGAGGAAGAGACAACTTTGCATTGTTGATCACTTGACAAAAGCGGACGGAGGTATCGGCTAGCAGCAAGTCAGCAAGATGGAGGATGTGTGTGTGTGTGTGTGAGAGAGAGAGTTTAGGTCAGGACTAGGAGTTGTATTCATCAGATGCCTCTGTAATCCTGTCTGTGTGACTTTTATTTCACCTTCAGAACTGTTGCTATCATTCAGCTTTTTATGTTCAGCCACTCTCAATAATTATTGTAACTGTACCTGACAGATTTGTTATTTTTTATTTAATGCGGTTAAGCCATAATGTAAAGAATCATAATGAAAGTCCTTAAGACGTCCAAAAGGACAGAGCAGAAACAGCCAGATTTCATAAACACTGGCAGCACTTTTAACACATTATCATGAATGTGGAGCAAAGCGGAGCTGCTTTTCAAACTCAACTTTATTCAGCAGAAATGTCCATGGCATCCAGCTGCAATCTGCAGCATTGATCTACATGATGAGAAAGAAACACACACACACACACACACACACACTGTACATTTCTGGGCATCACCTTGTCATAGTCATCACTGATAACCTACTCCTAAATATAATGTAGAAACATTAATTTTCAGAATACTGGACAGTATACGTTGTACAGTATAATACACAGTATGCAGTCAGTAGTAAGCTTAACATAGCCACAGACTTTTCCCTTATGATTTTCTGGCAGTGCATTCTGGGTAGTTGAGTTCATGTGAGGCTACGGTACACGGTGGTTGTTGGCCTACTTCACCTGACAACACCGCGGAGAGGGAAGAGGCCACAAATCTCATAATCCACCATGATTCTGAACCTGGGATGATTAAAAAACCAAGCCTGAATAATGCACTCTGCTTTAAATATACAATCATAACCCAAATACTCCTAATGGGCTCACCAGGGAGACCAGAAAAAAAGAAGAAATTAAATTGGAGCAAACATTTTGGCAAAGCTAAATCTGTTGAGGGTGGATAGAGAAGGACAGACCCAAGCAGCTTTGTCTCTTCAGTTATTCTCATATGCTGTGACATATGAAAAGTATAATGGTTGGCAATTTAACATGATTATAACAGTAACAATTATGTGTATGTGGATTTCAGTATATATATATATATATATATATATATATATATATATATATATATATATATATATATATATATATATATATATATATATATATATATATATATACACAATGCACAAATACTTGCACATGCATTTAGGTCAATGGCAAATAAGGACATCCAAAATTTGGGAAGTATGGAAAAATATTTTTAAAATCAGTTTTATGTCACTTGGTTTCAGTTTTAATTTAATGACAATAAATGTCATGAAAGTAGACTTTCTGTCATAAAGCAGAAAGTATGCATCATCATATATAAGATCAAAGGATTATATATATATATTTTTACCTTCACTACTATTCAAAACTTAATTAATTCACTTTTTTGTTTGTTTGTTTAAAGAATAATAATAATAATAATAATAAAGCATTCAGCAAAAAGATCAGAATGACAGTAAAGACACGTAAGATTTCTATTGAAACTAAATGCTGTTAATAATAATAATAATAATAATAAAGCATTCAGCAAAAAGATCAGAATGACAGTAAAGACACGTAAGATTTCTATTGAAACTAAATGCTGTTAATAATAATAATAATAATAATAAAGCATTCAGCAAAAAGATCAGAATGACAGTAAAGACACGTAAGATTTCTATTGAAACTAAATGCTGTTAGGATTTTGCTAGAATTTTGCTGTAAGAATCTTGAAGAATAATTCAAGACCAACCCCCCCCCCCCCCCCAAAAAAAAAAAACTTTTATTATTTGTTATTTTATTATTATTATTTAAAAAAAACTTGAGCAGCAAATCAGCATATTAGAATGATTTCTGAAGGGTCATGTGACACTGTAAATTCAGCTTTATATCACAGTAATAAAATACATTTTAAAATATATTTAAATAGAAAATAGTTATTTTAAATTGTTATAATATTTCACAGTCCTAATGTGTTTTAATTGTGTTTTTAATTAAAAAAACAGCTTTGGTAAGCATAAAATACTTATTTCAAAAACTTAATAAAACCTATGACACCACAATGTAAATCCTTTGACATCTGTCTACTAGAACGAACCTTTCAATGTCATAAAGAGCTCAAATCTTATAGTTTAAATAAGTCATATCTCTCTCTCTCTTTCTCTCTCCCTCTCTCTGTGTTTTAATTGAATAATTTACACATTTCAGTGAATTTTTATCTTTATTATAATCAGGATGGTTACTCTACCTTTTTAACTTTAAGTCTCCCCCAAAATAAGCTATGATAGCATTGACTATTTTGGGAGCTTTGTCTATAGTCTCTGCAGCCGGAGTGCCTGTGACGCCTTATCTAACGTGTCAGGTGATATTTTTGAATTAGTGGCTCTGCACTCCTCTTACGGCTTAAAGACATATGTGGTGATAAGTCTTACTGCCCTTGAGAGTTATGCTTGCAAAGAATGCCTGGCATGTGCCGCTCTGTGGACCCGAAATCAGCTTAATGCTGAATAACAGACCTTTGCATTAATACATGCTTCTCTGATCCTAGAGAGAGCGACAGACAGACAGACAGACATATTAGGCTCCCCTGGCAAAATATTGTCTAGTAACCCAATCCATATTAGACATTAATCCAAATTCCAGCGCTTTATTTGAGTCTCGCACATTATCTGTGTGGCCTTTTAAGAGAAGCAAAAATCAGGGCAAAACTGCAAAGCCCAAACCCCACAACAGAATAAACACATGCAAGCCTCTGAGCAAGCAACCGAGGGACTGAACGGATTCTCCCCCAGCAACTGGTGACAGGGTTATCTCCCTCCCAGTGCATGCTGGGTAACGGTTTTGGGCACATTCAGGTGTCAGCAGATCTCTGGACGTCAGGGCCGATATTTCAAGGCGTGACAGCACGTCCCTTCACGCAGCAACCTCCAAAGGCCGACGTCAGCTGGACATGACGAGATGTGTCACACCGCATGACCAGTGATGGGGACAAAGCCTGCATCATAATGTTTGAGGGCACACAGAGACGAGAAACCCTGTGGTCAGGCTGCGAGTCTACAGTGTGATGGTTGGGTTGATGTGTCAGTCAAAGCCGAGCATGATAAGACAGTGCTTCAGCTGGGCTGCGAGCTTCAGTCTGTGTTAGGCATGTTGACTACAGAGTTACTAAGAGAAGGCTGTCATCAGCGCAGCCTTGAGCAGGCCACTTAAAGTGAGGTTGCTCCAGGAGAGCCGTTCTTGTAGAGTTTACTGTAAATGGCTTCGGATGAAGAGCCTCTGCTAAATGACAAGTAAAGTCTTCTTGAGAGACATTGCGAAACCATCTCTCTGTCTGTGTCTGTCTGTCTGTCCTTCACACACACACACACACACACACACACACACACACACACACACACACACACACACACACACACACACAATATCTTATTTTTGGGTGTCATGCCACATGACATTAAATTTTGACTTTATATTTTAGTAAATTGTGATATTCCAAATTACTTTTGGAATATCACAGATGTCTTCTGTATATCATTTTAAATTTTATGCTGTTTTTCAGTTTTTGTGCATATTTCTGAATATTATTTTGGTGGTTGGAATTATTAAGCATTAACGGCAGTTTTCACTATCACATGATCCTTTAGAAATTATTTTACAGTTTTGTTTTACAACTGCTTATACATTTTCAGAACTTTTTTTTTTTCAAAACTTTACACTCAAATCCAAGAATTTCACACACAAAATACAAAATGCCTAACAAAATGGACTGCTTTCAAGATATCACAAACACATCTCAAAAGCATCTAAAAAATATACATTTTTGTGTGTTATAGAGAACTACACTGCACTGTAAAAAATGCAAGCTGTGGTTGCCAGAATTCTACTGTAAAAAATGCGGTAACAGCATTTTATGTTTTACAGTTTCAACTTAAATTTACAGTCAAAAACCATAATTTCATTAACAGACATAATGTTAATTAACCAACATATTGAAGTACTGAAATCTGTTTTGTACCTTTGTAATACACTTATAATCACCAAATGCAGGTGGTGAAGAGAAAGTCACATGATGAATCAAAGTCTATCGCAAGAAGCTTTTAAATAATGAAATATATATAAGGTGCACAGTGTCATTCACACAAACACTAAACACTATCATGGTGAGTCTAGTTAAACTGAAATATGCAATAAACATCAATTTAACAACATTATGTGTAACATACAACTTTAATAATCATAACAGATAAGAAAAAAATAAGAAGAAACAGCTATTTCAAAGAAAAAACAGCAAATTCAAACAAAATTGCAACTCAATTACTGTTAACCATTTAACAGGTTTGTACTGTAGCATTTTCAGAGTTTTCTACCTTTAAAGTCATGGCCATTTTTTACGTTGTGTTTTGCAAAAAGTGTTTTATTGAATTGAAAACTGAGTCAAAGGCCAATAATAAGCTAATGTATGGCTTTGTAGATTTGTGTGTGGTTCTGGTGTTTGAGTGTCAGGTTTCAGAAACTGTGTGACAAGTAAAGATCTTGTGTGTAAGCAGTTAAAAAAAAAAACCTGTAATATGCTAATTTGGTCTTTATAATTATCAATACTGAGAACAAATGTTCTGCTTAATATTTTTGTGTAAACTTTCTTTAGAAATTTCTGATGAACAGACAGTTCAAGCGAACAGCATTTGTATGAAATAAAAATATTTTGTGACAGTTTAGATATCTCTACTGTCACTTTTGATCAATATGATATTTTAAAAAATAAATAAATATATAATTGTCAGATGATGCTAGCCGTAAAACAAATATTGCTACAAATGTGATTGCATCATAAGCTACTACTAAATATTGTAGAAACGTAATTTTCTGTAAAGTTGCTTTGCAATTATTTGTATCATAAAAATCGCTATACAAATAAACTTGAATTGACCTGAATACATAATTATGTACACGCAGTACATTCTTAATTCATACCTATATCCATAAATAAGCTAAAAGGGTTAAATCCATATTGTACAGAGGAAGGATAATCATGTGTCAGTTGTGCTTCAGGAGGTCTTTGGTAAAGTGTCTCTGGCTGTTTAGGTTTAGGAACATGTAACAGCATTACCGGCGGGTCTCTGTTGGCTATCAATCAGACGGACGGGGGAGGCGAGGGTGTGTGTGTGTGTTTAATGTAAGTGGCTCCTGATGGATCACCCTTGTGTCACTGCGTTAGTCTTCAAGCGTTGCCTCTTCCAGCGGTTCTTCATGATAAACCAGCGCTGGCCTTCTCCTCTCACAGAATGAGCTGATCGACATGGCCACAGATGGAAACACACACACACACACACACACACACACACGTGATGTGCATCTCTAACATTGATTGGCATAAGTGTAGCCTTTGGGTGTTTGAGCACCATCAAAACCATGCTGCAGATTCATGGTCTTTATTAATTCACTAAAGTAATATTGCAGACAACAGATGAAAGCATCAACAGTCTAAATCTATAGATTATCTCTGCATTTATGATCATTAATATATTTTGGTAAAATAATGTTAAATTCGTCATTATGTGTAAATGCAGTAGGTATAATTAGGAGTGATTAATCTTATTTAATGTATATTTATGAATATATTATTGTTTATTCTAAGTTTGTGTTCAGAATCAGCTGATGTTAACTTATAGATTATTGCAGTCTCTTTACTTTATTTTTATACTTCATGTTTAATTCAATATGTTCCTTGCTGATTTTTGTGTGTGTGAGGAGGTTCATTACAACATCTTATACTGGTTTTCATTTTATGGGACAAAAAAACAAACCAACAAACAAACAAAAACACAAAACACAAAGTTGAGTAAATAATAATGTTTTTTTTTTAAATAAATAATACTTTTTTGTGTCACTTTAAACTTTAAAATACTATTTCAGTCTTTCTGCTTTAAAATGTCATGTTTCATTCATTCTTTGCTGGTTCTTTGTAATTTTTTTGTGTCCTTGCAATTTCTGAGTGAAAAAATTCATATACCAATTCTTTGTGAGGTCCAATACAACATCTTACACTGGCTTTCATTTCATGGGTTAAAACAAAACAAAAAACAAAAGACAAAACAAAAATAAAACATGATAAAAAAATAAATAAAAAAATAAAACATGACAAAAGAAAACACTAAACACAAAGTCTGAGTAAATAATGTTGCCTTTCAGTCTGTCACGTTCGACGTTACGAATGGGATCTCGCCCGAGAGTCCAATCACCATCGAGTGGTACAAAACGAGCCAATGGTACACATAGTACCTTGGTCTGCGGAATTTGCATCGCGAGCTTTGCCCCGCAGAGTGGGTATATAAGGAGCAACGTGAGCAACTCGCTTTCAAGCTTTCACTTCGGAGCCGAGCACATCGCTTGCTGCAATAACCAGAGCTGGTGTTGGTGTGATGGCTAGATTCAGCGGTTCGTCTGGGTTTCCTGCGACAGCTCCCGCATTCCCCTGAGCGCTTCAACACCTCTGAAAGTGCAATTTCTTTCACAAAAGAGATACGGGCCGAAGATGTCATTTCGCCCATGTGTTTCTGGGTGCGGTCGATACCTCGCTTCTCGTGACAGTCACGATCGCTGTGTCACGTTTCTGGGCTTCCAGCACGCTGAGACTGCGTTCGTGGATGGCTCATGTTCTCATTCCGCGGACATGACCATCTCAGCATTGAGATCGAGACTCGATTACCTTGAAAAGGTATATAGTCCCCTCTGCCCCTCTGTCCCCCATGGCCTCACTTCAGGTCTATCAGGCCAAGCTGCTCCAGCAGCTGCACAATGGCAGTGCTGACCCAGGGGTTTTGCAGGTGGCGCGCACTGCTACCGACCTCGGTCTCCAGGCGACGAAGGTCAGGTGATGTCCACTTTGGTGGGCCAGGAGCTCCACCTATGGCTGAACCTAACAGACATGAGGGAGTCTGCTTCCACTCCACCACCAGCGCAGCCGCCTCAGCCTGCTCATCGCCGTAGGCACCCCCCTGCTGCCTCCTCCACTCCCGCTCAGCAACAGTAGCAGCCTTCACCCCGGCCGCAGCGAGGAGATGGCCGCAGAAGGGCGGCGCAACCCATCTCTGCCCCTAAGCCTGCCAAACGCCAGGCCAAGCAGCGTTCCTGAGACGGGCGACCCGGAGTTGGAGACGTCAGCTCATCAGGAGATGGTAGCAGGACCACTCCTTCCCCCAAAGGAGGGCCGGGGGAGAATCCTTTGTTCTCATTTTATTTTTGTTCCGCCACTGGCCCTGCGGCCGGTGGTACCCAAACCTTCACTAAAAGAGCTGTTTCCTCCACCTCCGGGTCCCAAGAGGCCATGAACGACAGTTGGCGACATGCTTCCTCGCTGCTCTCGTTCTCCTCTCCCCTTGTCAGTTTCCATGCAAAGCCGGCTCAAGAACGCTTCACCTTCTCATGCCCTCTTTGCTCCATGGAGTCAGTGCCCGCACTCAACCCCTGCTAAGGGACGCTATAACCCCCATGCCGGGGCTGTCTGCTCCACCACGCTGCCCCACTGTGGTATGCCTGTAGTCCCCTTGACCCCGCTGGTTTGGCTCCTTGGAGCCTGGATAGAGCTCCCCAGGCCTTCCCGCTGGCTCATCCAGACGGGCTCAGGTTCGGCTACGCGATTCAGTTCCCAGGTTTCAGGGTGTCCACGTGACGAAGGTGGGCAAAGATGCCCCTGTCATGCGCGTGGAGGTCGCGACCCTGCTGGCAAAGGGCACGATAGTGCCAGCGCCTCCAGCCGACATGAAGTCCGGCTTTTACAGCCCTTACTTCATAGTACCAAAGAAGACAGGTGGGTTACGGCCAATCCTGGACTTGCACCGAGCCGAGCTCTGCACAGACTCCCTTTCAAGATGCTAATGCCCAAGCGCATTTTCGAATGCATTCGTCCGATGGATTGGTTTGCAGCGATTGACCTCAAGGACGCGTACTTTCATGTCTCCATCCTTCCTCGACACAGACCGTTTCTTCGGTTTGCTTTCGAGGGGCAGGCATATCAGTACAAGGTTCTCCCATTCGGGTTGGCCCTGTCTCCCCGCGTCTTTATGAAGGTCGCAGAGGGAGACCCGGCTCCTCTCAGGGAACAAGGTGTCCGTATCCTCAACTACCTCGATGACTGGCTGATCCTAGCTCACTCTTGAGAGCAGTTGTGCGAGCACAGGGATCTGGTGCTCAGACACCTCGACCAAATGGGTCTTCAGGTCAACTGGGAAAAGAGCAAGCTCTCCCCTGTGCAGAGGATCTCTTTTCTCGGTATGGAAATAGACTCGGTCGCCATGTTCGCGCAGCTTACGAACGAGCGCGCGCAGTCACTGCTGAATTGCCTGAGACAATTTGAGGGCAAGAGAGCGGTTCCACTGAAACTGTTTCAGAGTCTCCTGGGGCATATGGCATCTGCGGCGGTGGTCATACCGCTCGGGCTACTCCATATGAGACCGCTTCAGCACTGGCTTCACGACAGAGTCCCGAGATGGGCATAGCAACAGGGCACGCTCCGAGTGACCATCACTCCGGCCGGCCGCCGATACTTCACCCTGTGGTTGGACCCCTTATTTCTATGGGCCGGCATGCCCCTAGAACCGGTGTCCAGACATGTTGTTGTGTCAACAGATGCCTCTGCAACGGGCTGGGGTGCCATGTGCAATGGGCATGCTGCGTTGGGCTCCTGGACAGGACCCCGACTTCTGTGGCATGTCACAGACGTTGTGCAAGATCGGGGAGGACGAGGAGCAGGTCCTCATGGTTGTGCCTTTTTGGCCTGTCCGGACCTGGTTCCTCAAACTTGTACTCCTCGCGACAGCCCCTCCCTGGCCAATTCCTCTGAGGAAGGACCTTCTTTCTCAGAGACGGGGCACCCTCTGGCACCCACGTCCCGATCTGTGGAACCTACATGTGTGGGTTCTGGACGAGTCACAGAAGGTTTAGGTACCTTGCCACCACAGGTGGTAGCTACCATCACTTCAGCTAGAGCCATGTCCACCAGACATGCCTATGCTTTGAAGTGGAACCTCTTCGTCACTTGGTGTTCTTCATGGCGTGAGGACCCCTGGAAATGTCCGATTGGGTCAGTGCTTTCCTTTCTTCAGGAGGGGTTGGAACGAAGGCTGTCTCCTTCCACCCTCAAGGTCTATGTGGCTGCCATTTCGGCTCACCATGACCCTGTTGAAGGTAAGTCTCTTGGGAGGCACGATCTGATCATCAGGTTCCTGAGAGGAGCAAGGAGGCTCAATCCGCCTCGCCCTCAGCAAGTCCCCTCTTGGGAACTCGCAGTGGTTCTATCAGCACTGCAGAGAGAACCATTGCTCTCAGTAGAGCTAAAGTTTTTAACCTTTGAAAACTGCGCTCCTGACGGCTTTGGCTTCGGTGAAGAGGGTCGGGGACCTGCAGGCATTTTCAGTTAACTCGGGCGAGATCCCATTCGTAACGTCTCCATTCTCTCCTTCAGGGAACGAGGGTTACATAAGTAACCAAGACGATCCCATTTCACTTTAAAGTGCTTAAAAAAAAAAAAAAAAACTAATAATTTTAAATGCTGTGCAATGTATTTTTCTTAAAGTGACAGTAGCAAAATATTTTTATTTCAAGGGTCAGAGATAGGGTGGAAAAAGTTCATAAAAAAAATTAATGTGGACTGTTTTGTTACACTAAAATACATATAATAAAATACATATAATATATGTATAATTTATAATATTTTTTCAAGCATCAAACCATTAAGCATAAAATGTGTTTTGAATATAGCTTGACATGAAAAATCATGCCTGTGAGAACTGTAGTATTTTATTTTCAGAAAGAGGGTTCTGCTGTTACTTTATATCTCTCATTTCTCAGCACAGGAAAATTAATTTGCTGTTAAGATATACATGTATACAGATAATATGAAGCTGCCTCAAATACTGCTGCTGAGAGTGAGCTGTCATACAGAGTCACTGTGCCTCCATAAATCCAGTCTTGTGTGCTGGTAAGGTGCTATTATCTTATTGATTATTTATTTTGATTAGGGCCTGGTCAAGGAGGGGACCAAAAATCACCCAAAAAAACCTTACATAAGAGGTTGTAATTTAAATGACTGACAACTCCTGCACCTTCTGAAAGCCATACATCTGATATCTGAAGTCTGCACTAGAGAGCAAAATGAAAATATGGTCAATTCACTTTTTTAATGTTTTCCTGAGATAAAGAATGGTTCTAGTTGCAATCACATCGCGTTTCTTACTTGAGCACAAAAAAAGTAAAAAAAAAGTTAATGTGAGGACAGTTCAAAAATATATCTCCTCCTTCAGTCTTACCTTGGATTAGAAATGTAGTCCAATAAAACCTGATGGACTTTGGCTGCTTTAACCCCAGCCATCAATCAGGGCAAAGTTCAGCAGTTTCATTTGCTCCATTTTAGGTATTTAAAACAGCAAAATTTGACATAAAAAAGTCTATTTTACAAAGTAAAATATTAGTATTTTTAGAAGTAATATACTATTTATAAATTAAATGTATTTTTATTTATTTTATTTTATTTATTACAATCTGTAATGTCTACTTGATACTTTCAAAAATATATTTAAATAATCTTTTTTTGGGGTATTTTCACAGTCAAATTTATTTTGCGATGAACTGCGATGAATTACATTAATAAATGTAATTAATGTAATTAATAAGATAAAAAAAAAAAATAATGGACCGACAGCCCTAACATATGTGTGTATGTCAGTGTGTGTGTACATATTTTGAAATTTGCTAGCACTTTCTGAGTAAAAATGGTTTCAACAATTGGACCATTCTGCGTATCTCGTGCATGACAAAAAATATTTTTAAATGTGAAGACTTGTGTGTAAATGGACCCTGAGTGTGTTTAGTCTTCCTAATCAACTATGTTTGACTTGCTCTGAAGGCTTACAATGGTAATGTGATGAAAATCTCATACAGACACAATAACAAAAGCACACATGGGCATATGCAGCCAAACTTAGAGAAACAAAGGGAGTTAACCTGGGTTAATCTAGTAGAGCTTGTAAGTCTTACATTAAGAAATAAAAGAAAAACCATGCGGGAGGAAAAGAGTGGTTGTGAATTGTGACGTCTTAATTAATAATCCATTAAGAAGCAAGGCTCAGTCAGGATTAACCTGTGCTGACTCTTTTCTTGGCACCACACATAGTGACTCGCTGTCCTTACGCGCCCAGAAGGCGCAGTGATAGTAAAGTGTGCTTGGGCACGAGACAGCTCAAGCCCTAATACGATTGGGTAACATGACAGCAACAACACTGAGTAAGTCATTAAGGTCTGTCTCTTTGTTGACTTCTTAAGTGCTTTCTTTACAATGAGGATTGTTTCTGAGCAGTGAAACCTCTGGTTCCTATCTATACATATGGAGGTCAGAAAGGTCATTGTGTATAACAATAGCTCACAGGAACATGGTAATCAGACACCAGTGCTGAAACCAAAGCAGACCTTTATCTGGGAGCTCCTGTCATACATCTATAAGCTCTGGTTGCACCAACGCTATCTCACGCTATCTCACGCTATCTCACGCTATCTCACGACCAACATTTGCCAAAGTTCTGAGAAAGTTCAGTTTGCTAAAAAAAGTTATTTTTATCTGTTTTGTCCATACAATGAAAAGTCAATGGGACCCAAAACAGCACTAAATCTTCACTCGATGTGGACAAAATAAATACAAATAATACGTTTTGAAAAAGTAGGTAAAGTACAGTAAATGAAAACAGTATTTTTTATGGAAAAGTATGTCTTTAATAAATAAGACCATGCAGTAGAACTGATCAGTTATGAAGGTTTCAGGTCATGGTTGCAGATATTTTGATTAAAGCTATGACAAATGAACAGGCGTCGTCGAACCCCTTGTGATAAGCAGTTTTTAATGAGCGTATAAGGTTCTAATGCATATGAGTCCCTTTCAATTCTCACTTATTGCAGATAATGCAGACAGAACGAGAGTGAGAGAGAATCATGTGACCCGCTGTATTATGACGGCATGTGCAGAGGATTAGAGAGGAAACAGGGTGAGCAGGAAAACGGGCTCAAACAGCTGCAGCTGGACCGAATGACGACCGCCCCTCCAGGTCTCCCTTTAGAGATGTTAGGAGATATGGAGCAAAAGGAAGCTCTCGCAGCGCCGCCGTTCCATTTGTGCAGTTGTTCATTTGTTCAGACACTGAGTCACTATGATATTCCAGCTATCCTCTGCAGAGTAACTACATCACAAACAGGAAGTCTCTAAGGAGAGTTTCTGTCACAAGGGACTTGCAGGAACTTGAGGGGATTTAATATGTCAGGCTTTATGGAAATTAACTCGCCTCTCACAATGCCTCCTCAAGAGGGGTAATTCCTGTGATGTGCATGTGAGGTGGAAAGCCCTCTCCAGAGCAAGAATTATATGGGAAAACAGCACAAACATACAATAAAATCATAGCAACCTCTAAATTATAAAATATTCATGCACAATATTAATGTTAATATGCAACCACCTAGAATCGACTCAGAACAACTGAGAAACTACCTAACATTTGTTGTTGTTGCAAAGTGACCAAAAAGTAATAAAATGTAATCAGTTACATTACTTTAAGAACTGAATCAGTTACATTACTTTAAGAACTGAATTAGTTCCTTAGCCACTCAAGCATGTAAAGCTACTTTTTTTTTTTCTAAGTAGACTTATTTAAAAAGACTTGAAAAATGTGACACTGTTGGAAACTTATTATTAAAGCACTCAAATTTGTAATAACAAGCATAGTACAATGAAACTCTAATAAGGTGTAATGCATAAAAAGTGTTCAGAGAGCTAAGTGTGAGTGTTATTTAACTAGTTAGTCACATTCTGACCCAGACTCCAATCCATTCTCAGAAAGAGATGTCTGGAATAAATGATTAGTTATTGAATCAGCACATATCATGCTTTACTCAGAGCATCCCTAGGTTTATCTAAAATAGCTAACAGATAATTACATTGATTATTTATTAGCAGATAAAGTGACTGTCTAAGATAAGACCCAAACAGTTGAAAATACAGTGGCTTTTTATTTCTTCAAATAATGAATTATGGGAGTGACATTTTATTGCACACAAATAATATTAATAATAATGATAACTTAAACATAAAAGCACATAAATTGAAGAATTTTATCATAATCATCTGATTACAAAATTATTGAAAGTGCCTTTTAAATCACTATATGTGCCTGCTGGATTACCCTTACCTTCCTGTGGAAAGATGCATTATGCAATTAAAAAAAACATAGTAGATGTCTTTAACTGGTTTACACTTATGTGGTAAATCCAGCATCGCTAGAGATCCTCAGCACTCTTAAGAGGCTCAGTCGCATCTTGTCTAATGAGCACAATCCCGAACAATATCAAGGATTTCTTTTTTGATTGGTTTGGCAAATCACCAACCGCTAGCCAATCACGTCTTATGCACCCAAAGACTTGACGAGAGCTTCAATGTCATCTCAGAGTCCCCTAAAGGAGGTAATACCTTTGATCCCTGCATCTTATACAAGATTATGTTACCCCACTATGAAAAGATGGAGTCTTAAAGGGATGTACTCTGAATGAAGGCCCTGGTGTTGGAGGATGGTGTGGGCTGGAAAGGGCCAATAGGCTTAAGCCTCTGAAAGACATTCTAATCCCCTTGGGCTTGTACCAGTGTTTTGGCAGGTGACTTAAGGCCCAGACATTGTGCTCCAATGAGATTTGTAGGATTCTAATTAGATTTCACTAGGAAGAGTTGGCAACTGTTTGTTGGAACGAAAGCCAGTTGTCAAAGAAAATGATCTAAAAGAGATAGAGTGAGTATTTAAGTAGTTCTTACTAAGTGGAAAATGGAGCTGTCTGTTAGACTCAACTGACGATGTACTTTCCGTAGTGTTAGTTCTCTACCTTCTGCTGAGTTTGACGCATGGAGATTGCTTGTAATGACCATATACATATCTTGGGATCAGAACATTGCATCCCAATATTTGAGTTTGGGCTCCTGAGCTGAGCTGCAGTAATCAAAAACCCTAGCAGTCACAGAAAACACCATAACAACCACCTGGAAACACTACAGCCATCACCAGAATACCCTAGCAATATCATAGCAACTTCTCAGAAGACCTCAGTATCCATCCAGTGAAAGTATAAAACCCATCAGAACACCTTAACAATGCTCTAGAAAACCACATAGCAAACCAACAAGTCTCTGAGCTTCTCAATCGCCATGAAAGGACCCCAAAAGCACTCATATCTCCTTGCAACCAATTAGCAGTGCCTGAAGAACATATGAGAACACCTTATCACCCAGCAACACTAGAGCATCAACCAGAGCAGCGAAGCAACAACCAAGAAACAACTCAGAGGATCTAAGCAGCACCAGAGGAAACTCAATAAAACACCTATAACCTATTAGAATAACTGAGCAACCACTTAGCAACACTTTATGGCAACCCAAGGCACCCTGACTACACCTAAAACAATCTGTGAACCACTAAGAACACTGTAGCAACGACCCCAGTATACACTATTACACCCAAAAGAAACACTAGCAATGCCCTAGAAACCACTCTTAAAAGCTTAACAACCACCGTCAACATTATAGCATCAACCAGAACGCCCTAGCAATACCCAAACCCTCAGAACACTTAAGCAATCACCTAGAGCATTCGCCAGAACTGCCTGGCAGAGCCCAAAGCACTCAAAACACATGAGCAACCATGTGGCAATACTAAAGCATTCACCAGAACTGCCTAGCAACACTCAAGAAACCACTCAGAAGATCATAGCAACACCAAATGGACAACTTAGCAAGCATCTAAACACCACTTAGAACTTAAACAGCAATGACTAGAAGACTACGGTCATTCAAATCAATTAGAACACCTTCACAACCACCTATTAACAATATAGCAACCACCAGAACTGCCCACAAACACCCAATAAACCACTCAGAAGACCAGCTTGACACCACACAGGACCCATGCAGCAGTGAATGAAACACCAGCACCCTACAAACCACTCAGAACACCTTAATAACCGGCTAACAACACAATAGCATTCACCAGAACTGACTAGCAACACCCAAGAAACCACTGAGAAGACATTAACAACATCAAACAGACACCCTAGGATCCACTCAGAACCCATGAAGCAATGAATAGAAGACCACCATCCTACAAAACACTCAGAACACTTTAACAACAGCCTAGCAAAAGTATAGCATTCTCCATGACTGCCTAGCAACACTCAAAAACAAACAAACAAAAAACAAACAAACAAACTAACAAACAAACACTCAAGGCCTTCACAACACCAAAAGACAATCCAACAAAAATATCTACAAACCACTCACAACCCAACATTCTAGCAACCTCCTTGACAGTCTTGCAACTCCCAAGAAGTCACTCCGAACCCCTTAGCAACCACCTAGCAATGCTATAGAATCTACCAAAACACCATACCAGCGGCCTACAAAGCTCTCAGAATGTTTTTGCAACCACCTTATGCAACCAGAATTCTTAGCAATCACCTAGCAAAATTAAAGCAACCATTTCAAGGCTCCTTCTTCAAAGTTATCGCTAGTAATTTTCCTCTACGAATACACACCAGTCAACAGAAAAACAGAACAGTCTTTGTTAAAAGCCTTCACCTGAGACAACCCAGGATTAAGTGCCCCGTTCAAGGACACAGTGGTGGTAGCTTATAAATTGCCCCGTCTGGCCTTTGAATCCACAACCTTTGGGTTTGTCTTTGGTTTTCTCTGTAACTAAGACATCCTCAGCGGAACTATTTTTAGCACAGAGAAAAACAAAATACCGGCTTTCTTTTTCTCTGTGTTTAGTATCAAGTAACGCAATGTGTTTTTTATTTTTTTTGCATGTTGTTTATTGTGGGAACTTCATGCATGTCTTGGATGAACAAAAGTGCCTATGTTGATTTTGCTGTTGTGTTTCAGCAGCTGTTCTTGCTGACTGTGACTTTGTGACTCTGATGACTTTGCCAAAAATCCCTGACTGATGGCTGATGACAGCATTTCAGATCAGACAGGCTTCTGGATGCCTCAGTCTACACCAATGGTTTGACACGTTTGAACTCTATCGCAGATGCTGTGAATTGTTTTGGTTATTATGCCAGTATATTTACAAGGACTCATGTCTGGCAGTCTAATGAGACCCTGATGGCCAGGCACGGTGCCTACATCATAAGCGGACATCAGATGGGTTGGTTGCCAATGGATGCAAAAGCGGCCCAGTGCAAATGACCTTATGCCCAGATGACTGTGAGTTTGAACAATTACAGAGCACTTTGCCCAACTTTAGGCCTGTTCACTCCAAGGACAATAAATAACTCGATAAAGATTTTAAAATAATTATAACCCCCCCCCCCCCTCTCTTTTTTCAGCTGATAAACAATTAAAACATGGACAGTCAGTCAGAATCCTGTTGAATTTAGAGCTTGAGCATTAAAAGCAACTGTATTTTAGTGTTTTACCTTGTAATATGAGTTTCAAAAACATTCTGTAGGGTACACTTCTAATAAGGCAAAAAGACTCCAAAGTTGGGAGGGGCGATACCACATATTTTGTTTTCGATAAAAGATACTTTTAATGGTCAATATCGTTGATACCAATACCAATAACGATACTGATAAGATACTTCTGAACTGAACTTTTAAATTATATTTTTTTAAATTATTCAATTACTAAGAGTAAAATGGGTAATGATACTTAACCTTATATTTGAAATGCATTTTAACACACAATATTTAGTTAAAGCTGCAGTCGGTAACTTTTGACGCTCTAGCGGTTAATAAACAGAACTGTTTGCGTCTTGAGGAAGAACATTGTAGCCGGATCTACTTCTCTCTGTTTATGTCTATAAAGAATCACAAAGGTACTGGATTCATGGTGTACTCACTTATTATATACATTTTGTAAATTTTGAACACATTAAAAAGTTATGGACCGCAGCTCTGATTGGTTGTTTCTTACCGGGAGCGATTGCATTCCAGCAAATGGCAATAGGACCACTGGGAGGAGCCAGAGGAGCTTGATTTTTTCACAGATTATCTGTTTTATATTCTACTGTCAGGACATAATGACAGGTTTAACAAATATGTAAAAAATAAATTTTTAGAAAAGTTCCCTACTGCAGCTTTAATTGTTATTTATCTTAGTTCATTGTAATTTATTATACAATTAGGTAATATTTTTTTTTACATATGGTTAAAATATGTTTACCATCTGCAAATACTATAGGTGAACTATGATCACTTCTTGTTCTAGCCTAGTCTGTCAATTCCGAGTGTTTCTCCTTGTTTTTGTTCTTCCCATGTCTGACTTTGGAGTGTTTATACCGACTTTGATTCTCTGCTGCCTGCCCCGACCTCTGTTTGTTACTGTTGCTGATTCTGGATATCCCTGACATTCCTTACGCTGTTTTCTCTGATCATTGCCTGTTTGACCATTCTCTTTATTAAACCACTACATATGGAGCCGAACGTCTCTGACTCCTAGTTAAACCATATGATTCATTTTCATTAGGGTAAATGGTTTATTGTGAAATAACTCAAACAAACAGAAACAAAACAGAAAGTTATGGTATGTTTGTGTGGACATGTTTATCATATATATCGTATACCTATATGTTTATCATTATAGGTATCTTTTCAGATGCCATTCTTGATGCAAATGTCTCTTTAGTGCAACTTGTATTAATTTTTAGGGAAAGTTGCTTTTAAAAGCAATGCATTATTGTGTTACTCCCTTAAAGGGGGGGTGAAATGCTATTTCATGCATACTGAGTTTTCTACACTGTTAAAGAGTTGGATTCCCATGCTAAATATGGACAAAGTTTCAAAAATTAAGTTGTACGTTTGAAGGAGTATTTTTGTTCCCAAAATAATCCTTCCGGTTTGTCACAAGTTTCGGAAAGTTTTTTTTCGAGAATGGATCTGTGTGACGTTAGATGGAGCGGAATTTTCCTTATATGGGTCCTAGGGGCACTTCTGCCGGAAGAGCGCGCGCTCCCGTATAGCAGAGCACTGAGAGCACAACAGACATTCACTGATCAGAGTGAGAGCATCGCGAAATGTCACAAAAGGAGTGTGTTTTTGGTTGCCAGGGCAAGACAACCCTGCACAGATTAAAAAAAAAAAAAAAAAACAGCATTAAGGGACCAGTGGATGGAGTTTTTTTTTTACAGAGCATCAACAGAGTTGTGCAAGTGTTTTTGTTTGTTCCCTGAATTTCGAAGATGCTTGTTTTACAAACAAGGCCCAGTTTGACGACGGATTTGGGGAGTAAAACTGCTTCAAATATCTCTGGCTCCTTGTTAGTGCGTCCGCCTCCCATGCCGGAGACCTGGGTTCGAGCCCCGCTCGGAGAGAGTCGTTGCTGCTGCTGCTCTCATTCAGTTTCAGCCTCGGGATCTGATTCTGGATCATAAATAAACAGCTGAATCTGACCGTAAGCCATGGTTTGTTTTGGATGATGGTTTTTCCCTCACGGTAATGTCACAGCTTCCACATGCTCTCAACGCAAAAGCCTAATGGCGCTCGTGATTCTTTAGCTCCGCCCACACGTCACGCTTCCAGCCGGTCGTGTTTTTCCGGGAAAAATCGGTACAGACTATCTTTCTCTTATGAATATAATAAAACTAAAGACTTTTTGGAGTTATGAAGGATGCAGTACTACTCTATAGGTACTCAAGCTTAACAGGATATTGAGTGAAAACGAGCATTTCACCCCCCCTTTAACATTATTAGTTACTGTTTATGGAAAGTAATGTGTTATGTTACTTTTGCGTTACTTTTTAAATCTATTTACGTATATCATAAATTGCTAGAATGTACACGTCACAGACGTCGCAGACTCTATATCTCTCTACTAAAGCTCAAGGACACTTCTGTGCTTCCGTCAAGGTTTGCATTGGTGCTCTTTTGCCTTAATCTTTTATTAAGCTTCATGGATGAGTAGGTTGGAGGGGATCTTTGGGGGGTGTTCTAAGCATCAGCATTCCCTAACCTGCTTTAGAGAATTACAGCTTGTGCCAGTATATTGAGCCTGAATTATTCAAAACGCTTTCTAAGCATTGCACAGTACTAAGTCTGACTGAGAGCTAAAAATAAACCAACACGCGATCCTTTGAATTGCTTAAATGTTCCACATTTGAATTGTTAATAAGTTACTAATTTATTTGTTTGGAGCATGAGCTAAATGTAGTCTAACCGAGTAAAGTTTAAATGATAATTGATAAAATTCATAAACCACATAAATATTTTAAGGCACACTTGAAAAATGGATTAATTTATTGCCCTTACATACAAGATATGAAACCATATTGCATATGTAAACAATATAATATGCTGTTAAATAGTGCTAATACAATTTTAAGGTTCCTTTTATAAAAATGTGTTATTAAGTAACTCTTTTTATGTTATGTTATGCCATATTTCTGCCATACAGCACAATCGATTTCCTTTAAATGCATCAGAGAACAAACTCTGGAGGACTTTTTTAGGACTTTTGGAGAAGGAACTAATGAAAGAGGGAGGGTAAGAAAGGACAGACTGAATTTGTACCAAACACACACACACACACACACATAAGAACATCCTCCACTGATCTCCTGTCAGGTGGGACCTTCACTGTTTGTATCGTGTCAAAGAGGAATCTCAGGTCCCTGCTGAATTCCAAATTGATCTGTCAGGATGCTTGGGCATAGTTTTCCCACCCCCTCCTCCTTGCTGAAGAGTCATGTTGGCACTTTTGTGAGTCTCAGGCCTCTCTCTATCTGTCAGCAGAGAGAAATCCCGGTTCGAGGCCACCGGCTGCAGAGTTCAGCACTTTCTCTGTGACCTTGGCACCAGGGCCACCGCAGCTTCTGCAGGGACCGGACCTCTGCATAACATAGAGATGCTGTGTGCATGGCACCGGCCCGAGAGGAAGCTTCTGTCATTGTGTCAGCATGACTGAAGCTGGACAGGTAGAATTATGGTGCCCGGATCAAATTTAAACACAGTGCTGCTGAACCAGTGAAAAAAATACATTCAAGCGTTTCAACTAACTGACCTGACAGGAAGTTGAGTCATGGGGAAGATGACAGGGACCTCAGTCCCTGAGGAGAATTGCGCTTTTTTAAATTCAAATTCTATCATAAAGGAAGCAATGCAAATCACACAGCTTTTAAGTCATGAATTCCATAATTTATTATTAGATTTTCTTTTTCATCTCACATAGTTTCTAACATCTTTTTTTTTTAAGAAATAGAAGCACCAGGGGAAGTGAATCCCAGCCCCTTAATCACTGATTTCTGATCAACTGTGCTTTATATGTACTTAAAATGCAATGTCATACTTTTCAAGAATGTCAAATATTGATGGATTTTTTCCCCACTCTTCCATTTCCGAACATATCACATTAAAGGGATCGGACATCCTTTAAAACAGTCCACGCTAAGAGTTCATGGAATCTCATGATAAGGATTACAATATACTGTAATATGCATATATCTATGTACACATATGGCACTTGAATACATAAAAGCAACATGTCTGTTTTCCAAAAAATGAAAGCAATGGCCGCTTTGGTGTCAATAAATAAATAAATAAATAAATAAATCCAATACATTAATAAATAAATAAATACAAAATATAGACAGTTAAGCGTTATGCAGTGTTGGCCAGTTCACCGGCTACTGATCTGCAAGTCAGCTTAAATATAATGGAATGATAACTTATGTTAAGGTCAGTGGTGCAAGCACAGGCAACCAAATCATTAAAGATACCAATCTATGTAAAACAAAAGAGAGATATGATTCATATAGTACAGATAAACATATGTGAACTGTGGTCTAACAAGTTGCGGTGAGTAAAATGAAACTATCACATGTGTGAGCTAAAACCAGAATGAGAATACAATATAATGAAACAAAAGACCTTCACAGCACAATTCAGGTTCGATTTGGCTTTTTTAAAATCCATATTTAGTGCAAAACATATTTCGGGTTCAACTGATCATGTGAACGAAAAAACGAATGTCGAAAACTCATTGCAAGCTTTCCGTTCTGACCAATAAAAAAGTTGCATCAGTGCCCTTCAGTAACTGATAAGAAACAAACGTTTGGTTCATTTGTTCTGGTTGTCAATCGACCCCACCATGAAACAGGTGAGATGAACAGTTCATAACATAACTTTCTTGCATACTGTATAATTGAATGCAATGGTTTCAAAAATCGAATCCTGGTCTCGGGGTCCTCCAGAAATGCATTTTGGATGCTATTGGGACCCAAATATGAAAATTCTGTCATGACTTACTCATGCAAATGTTGTTCTGTAGACCACAAATAAAGATATTTAAAAAAATAATGATAAATCTCAGTAGGGTCAATGGGGTCAGGTGTTATCACATTGACTTTCATTGCATGGACCAAAACATTCTTCAAAATATCTTTTTTTGTGTTCCACAGAAGAAAGAAAGTCATACAGATTTGAAACGACATGAGGTCGAGAATTTTTGAGTGAGCTATTTGTTCCAAGATTTCAACTGTGTGTTTCATCCAAAATGTTCATCCCGAGGTCTTCCTGGACCAGGATTGAGCACCTCTGCTCTGATGAACTACTGATGAAGGAACATTAGACGTAGGCAGAGTCACTCGACTGGGTGCGTCTGAAATTCGGCATGCTCATCCGCGGTAAGTCCTTGTTTCTGATCTCGTATATGGACTTCCTCCTGGCCTGAACCCCCCTCACCGCCGTTTTAATTTTCCTCCAGCCCAGGTGATTGAGTTCTGCAAGGTTGAGCACCACGCAAATCCCACTGACCGCGAACATGAAGACGAGGAACACGGTTTTCTCAGTGGGTCTCGAAACGTAGCATTCAACGTCTTTGATGCAAGGGTAGCGATCGCACTCGTACACGGCAGGAACGTTGAATCCGTACAGGAAATACTGCCCCACCAAGAAGCCGATCTCCAGCGCGTTCCTGAAAACCACCTGAATGATGTAAAACCTTGAGATGCCCTCTTGTCTTCTCATTTTAGATTTGGTAGTTCGCATGGCTGAACTGGGGATCTCTTTCACTTCCAAACAGTCCGGCTCGGATTCTTTGGTGGAGTTTTCCGTGTTCTGAAGTACTCCGTTCACGATGGTGTTTTTGATCTTTTTGCTGTCGTCTCGTTTCATTGAATCGGGATCTTTGTCAAGGGACAGGTAGACCATCGAGTATCGGCGCTCCTTCTGTTTGGCAGACTGATGCACTGAGTAAGTGATGAAGCACAGACTGGGTGTGCAAACCATGATGATTTGGAACACCCAGTATCTAATGTGAGATATTGGGAATGCTTTGTCATAGCAAGCTTGGTTACAGCCTGGTTGTAAAGTGTTACACACGAACATGGACTGCTCGTCGTCGTACACGGTCTCTCCTACTATTGCAACTATTAGAATCCGGAAGATCACCACCACCGTCAGTAGGATCCTAAACACAAGGACAGAAATATTTTAGTTCATAGTGTATCTGCCAAAGTATTCTCAAGCAGTTAAGTCAAAACAAGCGAATGAATACAAAACACTTAAAAATGGAAATAAATAAATAAATATATATATAAATAATAATAAATGGATTAATTAAAAATACATTAAAAAATGGCCATTTGTGGTAAAGTTAAAATCGTGTTAAAACAAGAAAAGAAATATAAGAAAACTTAATTTAAATTCTGCTTTGATTTTTAGAAATTCACTGTGAAAACCATAACCATATATTAACTGATTAAATGAATAATAGTCCAATGATGTACTGATACTATCTACTGATACTGTCATCTGACAATATTAATATTCCAATAACTACAATGTACTGAGCTCTGCTCTGCATGTACTAATACATATTGTTAAACACAAGACCACATGATGAATTCAGTTTCATCAAATATGAAACTCCTGGACAAATAGTAAGCGTATCCACAGTATGGTTAAGGTAGTAAGAAACATGGCTCTAGAATAATGCTATATGCATTAACCAAATAACATAAAATGCACTATGAATGTACATGACTTATTAGCGAGAGAGAGAGAAAAAATGCAGTATTTTATTGAAATGTAATATGTCATGCGTGCACCTATACACGTGAACGCCCTTGTACGGATTTCCACCGTAAATTATAAAGTGTCTTCTAATTTGTGTACTACGACTTTACATTTACTGTACATTTACTGTCGTGTCAATTTTTTCACCCTTATTTTTGAGGTAATTTATGCTTTCACGTTCAAAAACGCCACTATATAGTTATAGAGTAAAACTGCATGCAATGTCTGTTAAATATAACCTTTAATGTATATGATATGGTGATTTACAGTTAACCAGCTAACAGGTTTGAATTTTGGTTTTCTATTCTTTGGACTGTGCAGATTGACGCGGGGAGCTGTCCAGTGCTGAAACTCTCTCCACAGGCAAACGCGCGCTTCCAGCCATGCAGGGCGCGCACAACATTTCTTTGAAATCAAATCAGATCTGACATGAAACTGCAATCTTACCGATGGCACACACGGTTTGTTGTCTAAAATGTGCAGTTATAACTATAAAAACAGCAACGGAAATCTTAATTATTCCCGTCCTTTACAATGGGCACGTTTAGCTCCAATTGCCAATCCCCCTCATTTATCAGGGTCAGTGCGTATAGTGACCTCAATATTTTTTTCTTTTAATGTGAAAAGTAATCAATAAACATTTTCCACTTTTTTTCCTCACCTCCCGATCATAGTAGAGTGCTGTTGGACAGCCGCCTCCAGGAGACGCTCGAGAATGGTCCATTCCCCCATGGCTGTTCATTCGGAGACGATATAACACAGTGGAGCGTGTAAAATCGAACGCGAGCTACAGAAGGCGAGTGTAGTATCAGGCGAGTGCATTGATTAGTCGCTGCTGTCCACCTTGTCCTCCACGCCTCGCTCTGGAGGGCGCACTCCTCTGAGGTCCTGATTAGTCTAAAGCCCTCCTATTTTCTGTATCGCGAGCAGGACGATAGGTCGCTCTGAGCCTGAGCGCAGGGGAGTATAATGTTTGGCTCGTGCTAATCCCGCTTTAAGTAGACTGCACCCCCCCCCCTCCACGCGTCACGCGCAGACAGGTTGTTGGAGAGAGATCAGAACAGCAGGATTTCTCCGTTTCATTATTCTCCGAATATGCCAGAGATGCCCAGATTAATCCGTAATAAAAATCATTGGTGATAAACTCAAATCACTGGGGAGGTCTGTCTCCGGCAGTGACACAGTCACTCACTCACTCTCTAGCGTGACAGAATGGGAGATTAGAGTTTAGAGTTAGTGTTTGTCGAATGTGGGTGGTAGGCTTATTAAGTCTTGAACACCAGCGAAGAAAGCCAAAAGGTAAGTAAGAACGTTTCAGAAGGGCTTTCAAACGTTTTACTTATTTACAATTAAGCTAGCCAGAGTGTGCTTTTTCAATTGCTGCCAAAACTGACGAACAGAAGTAGACAACAACATAACAATATTGCTCATGCAGTATTACATGGCGAATTCAGTGTTGTTACTTTGGGGTTTTGTCACCAAATTAGACTCTTGATGCAACTTTTAATAATTGAAGGTTTTATTGATGTAATGACTTTAAAGTTAAAGGGTTCATATAGTGCTTTTTCACTTTTTTAGTTTTAGTCCGTTTGTAGCGTGAATGCTTGGGCATTAAAAAGATCTACAAATTTAAAAATATCAAAGTACACTCCAAAGGGAGATATCTCGGTAAAAATAAATAAAATAAATCTACGGTGAACTGCTCGTTTGGACTACAGCATTGTTTTCCGGGTTTTGTGACGTCAGGAAGTGACCTATTAGAATATCATTAAAATAATTCCCCACTGAAATCGGAAAGGTTGGGAGGGGCGAGGTCGTGGTTAGAACACTTGTTTGGGTGGATCAGGCAAGAGACAACGAAGATTAAGTGCTGCTGTAGTGTCAAGTTTTCGCCATTTCGTTTTTTTTTTAACCTGGCAGCAGATATCCTCGCTGGGGATTTTAACGCAGTTATTACACATGCACCTGAATACTTGTGTATGTAAATATGTATTTACAGTTATGAAAACATTTTTTTATAAATTGCTGACAGTACAATACTGGACAATGATGTAATCTGCAGAATTTACACTTCAATTATGATGGTATAAATAAATTCAGTAGTTTCACTGCAATTCATGTTATAATGTTAGAACAATAAATATAATACATATTACCGTTGGACTATTTTTAAGCGGTTGTTGATATCCTTTCTAAAATGTAATTTAGCCAAAAAAAAAAAAATATTCACCAATTACAATGCACTAGAACAGAACAGCTAACCAATCACATTACATTTAGTTTTTCTGTCTTCATCAAACCAGTATGTTTTTCGAACTACCAAGCATGAGAGCATGTTTTAGTTCTTCACCCTAAACAAGTCAAGACTTTGCATAAGAGTTTGTATAAGACCCCTTTAATTAATGTTTTGTGACAAGCAGCTATTATGGCAATATATTTTTTTGCTAAGATAAGGATACAAGATAAGGGACACTGTAGTTTGTAAAATTTTCTCTGTTTTGTAATCCTCAATTTATTTGTATGCTGATTTTGTCAGACGACTTATACATTTTAGCAGGAAGTAGCTGTACCTTAATGAATCGTGTTATCTGACAAGAAAAATAAAATATGTAGGCAATACAATTTTTACTTGGAATTAATTGTGAATTTGGCGGTCTTAAAATAGCTGTATAAAAAGGAAATTAATTTGAAGGGCTGATAGAACGTGGTGACATAATATATGCTAATTAGTGCATGGAGACATTTAAGAGCCTTTTCAAGCAGGCGTTTGGCAACATCGATTGATTTGCGGCCGGTGCGTTGATAAAGCAATAAGCCCTGTAATTATACATCACTTTATTTTATATCTCACAAAACAAATTTAAAAGGTGAATTAGATGAATTAGATGTGAATTTAGCTAGACGTACAAAATTGCAATAGACTTGTCAGGCTCCCGCCATATTTAACTTTTGACAGGAGTAAAAAGTAAAAACGAAGCTGAAAGTCTGCATGTTTGCACACACTGTTTATAAATGATAATTATGTTTTCCGTTCTCCAAAAAAAACATGATTAAATGTGTGCCGGCCTAATTTTTGTAAACAGCTGACTGAGTTGGTTAGTCTGAACTCTTCACATCAAGAACAGTTCCTTAACCCTCACGTGAACTCTCCTGCAGGTGATGAAGTGGTAGGCCTATTTGTGGTAACGCCTGTGGTGAACTTACTCTGGTGAGTAATCGCTTTAGGACTACCCACTAGGATTGAGAGGTAAAAACAATTAATGACAACATGGGATATCCCTGTTAGAATCCAACTGATAACTGAAGCTGCAAAATTCAACACTGGGCAATCAACGTTTGCTCATATTTATAGTGTAGGTAAGATAAAAATAAAATCCTCGTAAGCCTGAAGAGGGCATCTTGACAATGAGCTGCGTTCTCCTCTGATCTGGCTTTGCCTCCCAGAGAGCTGCAGCTATTTTTATACTGGGTGCTAATTGAAGTCGCAAATATGAATTCATCACATATGGCTTTTATGCAATCCTGTATTCACTGTATTCATGAACAAAGTGTTACATTTCTTGTAGTAAATGACAAAGATTAATTAAAGACAAATTAAAATAGTGACTCTTCTGCAGCACCAAAAAAAATAAAAAAATAAAAATAAAACCTAATTTCTTCACAAATTGGTGGTCTTGTTTATTTAAAAACCAATAAATATCCATATACAAATGTATTTATGATCCAGTAAATAACTACAAACAAATTTCACTTTGGTGTAAACATACTGTACAAGGAAAAATAAAGGCCTGCATCTGTAACAGGTGGAGGTAATGTTGAGAGTTTCTGTTCTTTGCATCCATAATCAGCCGTGAAATATGGGTGTTCTGGCACTTAGAAGCACTTCCTGTGGACGATGGATGGGCCAGCCTCATCATATTCCTGCTTGCTGATCCACATTTGCTGGAAGGTGGACAGGGAAGCCAGGATGGAGCCACCGATCCAGACGGAGTACTTACGCTCAGGGGGAGCGATGATCTGTAAGAAAGATGGTTACAGATCAAATATCTTACTAAATTGAATTGAATTTAAAAGATGACTGGAAATCTGAATTACTGAATAAACGTTCTACCTTGATCTTCATGGTGCTGGGAGCCAAAGCAGTGATCTCCTTCTGCATACGATCAGCAATACCTGGGTACATGGTGGTGCCACCAGACAGGACGTTGTTGGCATACAAGTCCTTACGGATGTCAATGTCACACTTCATGATACTGTTGTAGGTGGTTTCATGGATACCAGCAGACTCCATACCTTAGGGTATGAGGAAAACTGCTGTTATTGTTAAGTAACACTAAAACTTGGAACATTGTTTTTTTTGTTCATTTAAATAAAGCTCAAACAAAATATAAATATTAGAAACGAATAAAATAAAAAATATAAATGTTGCCTTGGTAAATAACTGAAAATAAGTTAAAGTGTAAGTACTAAAATTAGTTAAACTAAGTTAAGTAGATTTAAAAAAAAAAAAAAAATGAAAATCACAAAAGCACACCACAATTACAAAAACTAGAACGTATGAAAAATCATTATTGGTTAGTTAAAAATAAAGCTATTGTTATTATGACTAAAACTGTTAAAAAAGTTTTTTTTTTCCTCCCCACTTTTTTATTTAATTAAAACAATGCTGTTTCATATAAATATTAAGTGAAGAAAAAAAAAATGTTAACTAACTTAAAAAGTTTGAAAGTTTGAAGTACTCAAATACTAAAACTAAATAAAATTAAATAACAATAATAATAAAAAAATAAAAAAGTATAAATGTATTAAATCAAAAATTTAATTCAAATTAGTTAATGCCGAATTGGCAAATAGCTGAAATAAAATAGTTTGAATAACTAAACTGACATAAAAATGGTAAATAGAAATATTAAAAAAATAAACAAATAATAAAATAATAATAAAAATAAAAAATACATAAAATCACTGAAACTTAAACTATAATTAAATTCAAACTGAATATATATATATATATATATATATATATATATATATATAAGCTAATTCAAAATATGTATAAATATATAATTGCATATAAGTAATACTTAAATACCACTGAACAATTTTAAAGCAAAATTCAGGGATGTAAGTAAAAACAAAACAAAAATAGAACCAGAAAAAAAAAAAAAACTATCATGGCGGATACAATATGACTTCACTCACCAATGAAGGAAGGCTGGAAGAGAGTCTCAGGGCAACGGAAACGCTCATTTCCAATGGTGATGACCTGACCATCAGGCAACTCGTAGGACTTCTCCAGAGAAGAGGAGGAAGCAGCAGTGGCCATTTCATTCTCAAAATCCAGAGCGACGTAGCACAGCTTCTCCTTGATGTCACGAACGATCTCACGCTCAGCTGGGAGAATACGATTCCAGTGTAAACTATGTATATATAATTACAATACAGGTTTGATAACTCTAATAATGAGACAGCATGCCTTATCCTCACCTGTGGTCACAAACGAGTAGCCACGCTCAGTCAGGATCTTCATCAGGTAGTCAGTCAGATCACGACCGGCCAGATCCAGACGCATGATGGCGTGGGGCAGAGCGTAACCCTCATAGATGGGCACATTGTGGGTCACACCATCTCCAGAGTCCAGCACAATGCCTTCAAACAACAACAAATCTTTAAGGCTCCAGAAAAACCTACAAGTAATGATGTATTGCAATGCATGTATTAATACTCACCAGTTGTACGTCCAGAAGCGTACAGTGACAACACAGCCTGGATGGCCACATACATGGCAGGAACGTTGAAGGTCTCAAACATGATCTGCACATTAGAGGATGCCAGAAATGTGTCAAGTTCTCAAATAGAGCTTTTCACAATGCACATTGTTCCAAAGCAGCTTTACCGAAAATCATGTGAATGTTTACAATGCCTTTTGAGCAGATTAAAAGCAATAATATACCGTAGTTTACATTTTGGTGTTATAAAATCAATCAAGCAATCATTTGTTATTTATTAGTCACTTATCAATGAATTTGAACAGTCTTTGTAGAGTCATGTGAATGTGCAGTATTGGAGGATGTTTAACTAAGTTTACCTGTGTCATCTTCTCTCTGTTGGCCTTGGGGTTAAGAGGAGCTTCGGTGAGCAGGGTGGGATGTTCCTCGGGGGCCACACGCAGCTCATTGTAGAAGGTGTGGTGCCAGATCTTCTCCATATCATCCCAGTTGGTGATAATACCGTGCTCAATTGGGTATTTCAAAGTCAGGATACCTCTCTTGCTCTGAGCCTCGTCACCAACGTAGGAGTCTTTCTGTCCCATACCTACCATGACACCCTGTTAGAGAAGAGACATTGTCAGTATTTCAGTAATATTCCTCATTAAATCTATAATATAGCCCATTTTTGCATTGAAAAAAAACCCCATTGTACCTGGTGTCGAGGACGACCAACAATGGAGGGGAAGACAGCGCGAGGAGCATCATCTCCAGCAAAGCCAGCCTTCACCAGGCCGGAGCCATTGTCGCACACAAGAGCGGTGGTCTCGTCGTCGTCACACATGGTGTCAGCTGGGAGTCTAAATGAAGAGCAGTTACATGTATGAACATACTGTGAAAATCCAAACCATTATGTATGCATTCCTGCCAAGCTTGTGTTGTCTCTTCAGAATAGACCACAAAACCATCTGAAATTCTTCATAAGCATCTATGACTGGAACTTTAACATCAATGGAACCTTTTCCATTGTTCAAAAGGCTCTTTATATTAGAAAAAGTTTCAGATTATAAAATGTTCTTCACACTAAGAAAAAAAACTTTCCACTGAAAGTTTCTTTGGGTAACCAAAAGTGTACGATTCCATGAACTTCCATTGAATGAAAGGTTCTTTATACTGGAAAGAAAAGTTCTTCAGATTATTCAAAAGTTCTTCACACTTAAGAACTGTTAAGTAAAAGGTTCTTTGAGACACCGAAAATGCTTCTAAAACTCCTTTTTGGAGAACATATTTCCGTACCTCCTGAGATGCTGACATTGTCATTTTTGACTGTTTCAAACGTAAAAACATTAACATTTCTTGCATTACTGACAACCCTAAGCCTCTGAAATGTTTGTTTTACTCAAGAGTCAATTATTTGTATTAGTATTCCAGTGATATTGCACCAGAACTGACCTAGTTTAAATCCTAGCGTTCAGAAGATCATCCCATTAAATGAAGTTTGACATTTGGGAAAGCTTTAGCTGTAGCCTACTTACCAGATCAACACCAGGAGCTGGTTCCCTTGGAGAGTGAATGGTAGACAGCTCCTTGAGCCGCAGTCAATTTATACTCCAGGAGTGGCCCGGCGCCCGCTGGACTTCCCTCTCCTTATATGGTAGCGCTAGCGTCATTGAGAGCGGAGTGGCCATGAATGGAAGGGCGCGGAGAGGAGAGACCCCCGCGAGGCATTCGGTCCTACGGCCATGTATGGGAAGAGACGCGGGGAAGCATCGCGGGGGGCACGTGATGGTATTCCACGATTTTCAGAACGTCATTATTAATCACCGTGAACATTGTTGAAATGGCATCCCTAAAACCTGTACGTTACATGCTAAATATAAATGACAAGGTAACGAGCAACAAACTATACAACAAATAATCCGCCGTTTAACGATGTCCCATTTTGTAGATTAAGGTGCTGAGATTTTCTTTTAGAAGCAAACTATGAGTTTGTCAACGTATCTAAAAAAAAAAAAAAAAAAAAAAAAATTAAGAACAAGCAGTAAACAAAAGAAAAAACCCCCACTATTGACTAGAAACAACATTATGTTGTATTTGCTATTTATGTTGTTTCTTTCTGTGCGAGTATGCAATGACATTGTTATTGTGTGTGTGTAATCATTTTAATAAAGTATTTAACTTTTGAAATTATCATAACATAAGCAAAACTATATAAAAATATTAAATATCTATCTATCTGGAGAAGCCGTAATCTTTAAATAATACACAGTTTAATATCACTAATTGACTTTGAAATAAAATCATGTTTTAGTCTTTGAAACAGCATTTGAATCATAATGCTATATCTATATAGAAGGGACTGACAACAGAAATGTATCAAGGAGAATGATAATTTGTGCAAATTCAATTTGAGCAAAATCCTGAAAACAAGACAGGATGCCCAAAATGCAATTGTGCTGTTTGGTCATCCATCCCCCATTCAGGCCAGTCCTTTTATTGGACGTGTCCCTGCCATTTGTTTCCATTTAAATCATAGGCGAAGTCTTAGAGCTTTAGGAAGATGAAAGGCAGAGTGCAAAACTCATGTAGGGATATTTGTCTGCTTTATCACATGCATGGAACTGGCACTTGGATGTCAAAAATACTTAATGAGACTTTATTTGACTTGTGAGTCATCAACCGTTTAAAGGCGATGATTAAGATGAATTTATTAAGCTGCTCTGATTCTAAGGAGATCACTGATGTACCATATCAGCACCCTTGAAAATCCACGCCAAATACCCATGGCCCTTAGGTTAGCAGAATTATAATAATAAGTAGACGATTGTAAAATAGGGATTTAGGAAGTCACACCACCAACCACTGGTGTGCACTTATTAACTCTTTTATTTATTCAAAAAAGGGCTGAGTGTTATCATCCCTCTCATTTTACCTCTTCTTTCCTGTATCAGCATTTATCCCCAGCTTCATTTCCATTTTTTTTAGGGGGCAAAAGCAAGTATGTCTGGTGTCTGGTAGCTGGGTCTTGTTCTCCACTGAAATGTTATTTTGCACTAAACTGTCTACCAGGAAGGACCGTTCCCTCTCATAATGTTACCTTCATGTGACTACCGAGTGATGTAACGTGCTGCTTTTTGCATAATCCACAACATTCTCTGTCTGAGCATCTGTCAGCCGGCAGGGGCTTTAGGTTTCCTCTATTTGAACTCGTTGTGGTTGTGTTAATGGTGATTTGGCTGCTCCAAAAATAACCGTGATGTTTGCTCGAACCGCATGTGTGCAAGTGCCAATGTTTGGAAACGTTATCACAGACAAGATACCCAAAAATGTTCATGATCATCAAGACTGTTCTTTACATATGTCTTGCTGTAGAATGAAGTCTAACCAGAAAATTCAGTCTTTACAGCATGCTTTCTTCTGCAATACACTTTGAACTTACAGTAAACGTTAATCCCTTTTAGCAGCAAAACAGCCTGTAAAGGGCCAGCAGTTGCACTTAATCTACTTGCTGTTTCTCCCGCAGCTCTTCCAGTAATCCACACACGTTGAAGGCATCTCCTCACGGTTTTCCAAAATTACAGTAATATTTTGTTCACCGCGTTCCTAGCTAATCTAATGAGACTATGCAAATGGATTCCATGACATCTCTCTTTTTGAAACAAACTTGAATCTCCTTTGCCATTTAAGGACCGTTTGTGTTTATTAGTTACTTAAAAAGGAAAGCTGCAGATGAGTCTTCAGATGAGCTGTGGTTCGCGTTGAGCAGAGAAACATTATTGTTCTAGGGTTAAATTCTCCGGATAGTAATGCCGTCTGGTCTTGTCACAGGATATTTTAGTTGCTGTCGGCAAGATCTTTCAGTGGCCATCTGAAACGCTATTGCATTTCATATTCTGATTTGTTGAAATCATTTGACTGGTACGTTCATCACACAGCACATTTATGACTTCAAAAAAGACTTAATCAGATATCCCGAGATCAGATATGTTCTGACATTGTCGCTCGCCTTTTATAAATAGCTGTATGATTACATAATTATGATGTGAGCCATTTTGTATGCTGCTAACCTCATTGTTCATCGTGACCGACCGTTCAATAATTCACATTACACTCATCTGTATTTATATGCTTTAGACATCCAAGCCAGGCAAACCAAATAAAATTCACTTGTTGCCAGTTGTAGTATCCAAAATTGTTGTTAATTGGTAAATCAGTAAATGAATCAGTCGTCAATAAGCAGTTACAGTATATAAAGGCCAGACACATAGTTTGATGGATAGGGGATGGAGTGGTCCGTCTCAAAAATATCTCAAATAAAGGCTGGATGAGGGCCAAACATTTCATAGTGGAGTGTGGAATGCTGAACCCACACCCTCTCTGTGATCTTGGTCTATGTGTGGAGAGCCGGACTCATGCCAGCTTCACAGGAATAACCTGTCACCACCCTCTCTCTCTCTTCTTCTTCTCTCTTATGGTGTAGATACATTTATGTAAACACAGATGCCAAACATGTGTCACTGCAGTTAGCAAACAAAACATAACCAGTGCTGGGTAGCTTACTTACAAATTGTAATCCATTACTGATTTAAAAGTTGACAATCGTTGTAGCTAGTAATATAATATATTACACATCATAATCAGACTACTTTTTAACTACTTTTAGATTACTTTTGACCCAACTCATTTATCACAATGATTTAAATAGGATGTTCTTGTTCCATATTGATATTCAAACAAAAAGAGAAAGTAATATATCCCACTTGTTGTTACTGAATAGATGAAGTGCATTAAACATTACATTACTGGGGTTTGTAAAGGAGTTGTTAACTTAAAAAAAAAAAAAAAAAAAAAAATATATATATATATATATATATATATATATATATATATATATATATATATATATATAATAAAAATGTAAATTAAAATAAGTACTTTTAATATAACAAAATTTACTCAAAATAAAACACTTGCTAAACAAGATTAAAGTTTTAGTTGTTTACCTGTAATGTGATAATTAACCAACATCAGAGAACTATGCAAATGTATTTATTTAATTTATTTAATTAAACTTATCAACTTAAAGTCTCAGTGGGTTCTTCAAATAAATATAATAAAAAAGTCTGGGAATCCCTGCATTTAAAATAATAATAATAATAATAATAATAATAATAATAATAATAATATTAATAATAATAATAATAATAATAATAATAATAATAATAATAATAATAATAATAATAATAATAATAATAATAATGTGTGCAAAAGTCTTCCAAAGACATACTACATGGTTAAATAACATGGTTAAATAACCCTCTGAGGGATCATTTAAAATCAAAATGGATGTGTTCATCAGTAGTTGATGTAATATTAAAACATTCTTAAAATTGAAATTATTTTGGATAAATTCAGGGGTCAAATGCCATGTTATCTGTGTAAATATAGTCAGTGACTAGTGATTTTTTTGTGTGTGAGAATGTCCACAAAATGGAATCAAAAAAGTAACACCGGTTACAAGTATTTAAAAATGTAATTGAATCTAATTACAAGTACTTAAAGGATTATGGATTATAACAGATTTTTGAAAATGACCTTTCATGCAGTGTGTAACACAAGTGAATGAAAACATCCTGCAAAGTTTTTAATCTGAAAGTGCACTGTGTATTATGTTATTGTTTAAAAAAAAAAAAAAAAGAAGTTGACTCTGAATCAACAAGTTGTTTTTTTTAACAAATCCCAAGTCTTTTCATGTTGAAGTCCCACCCACTTGTTGGTCTTTTTGCTTTGGTCTGAATAAAAATGCTAATTTATTCTTGTCTTGGGAAGTTTTCTTTCATGTGTGGTCCAGTGCTCCTGAGATTGTTTTAAAATGTTGATTCATCTGCTGTGATTTTAAAAAGGACTTGAAAAAGAACGGAGCAACTGTTTAGACATTGTCTCCCTGTTGCTTCCTGTTACTTTTAGGTTGTATGTGTGTGTTTAGGGGAAGGGTCTATGGTGGAACAGCTGCTGGGTGTTTGACACAGCTCACACTCCCCTCCTTAACACACACACACACACGCACGCACGCACACACACACACACACACACACACACACACACACACACACACACACACACACACAAACACACACACACACCTTTCTTCCCAGAGCGGAGAGTACCTTAAGAGGTGCCAAGTTAGTTGTTTGTTTACAGGTCAGCAAAATGGTGACACATTTTCCCAAGGAAGTGTTTAGATCACACAGACAGTGGATGTGCCACCCAAGGAAACATTTTATAATTCAAAATTGTGCCATTATTTGCATATGAATGAAGATTTTTTAAATTTCTGAAGTAAATTTGAAAGTTTCTTGCCCTTTAGACAAGCGCACTATGGAATTCTGTGTAATTACAAGTTGCAATGACTTTGCTAATTATGTTTTGAGTTTTTTTAATCATGTCCCTCTGCAGTTCTTTGTTATGGTTGGTTGTAGTAACTTGCTTAATTTGAGAGGCTGTTAGCATGTTGCTATGTTATTCCTAGAGTGTTCGTGTGACTTTTCCCCTTTCACACTGCACGTTGGACCCGGAAAATTGCTGGAACATTGCCGGATTGCCTCCTATGTGAATGTAAACATGTCCCGAGTTTGATTCCAGGATTGATTAGGGGATCGATCCCGGGTTGGGGACCTAGTAACATTGCTGGGATCAGTCCTGGAACGAGCTCTGTGTGAACAAAAGCCAGAATTGTGCAGAAGAATCATCTGTTTCCTGTGGTCTTGTTCCGGTGGTCGTTTGAGACGAGGTCTTTACAGGGGATCTGTATCTGGGGCTCTAGTTGTCCTGGTCTCACTGTCTTTCAGGGCTGTAGAGGTCCTTTCTAGGTGCTGATCCACCATCTGGTCTGGATACATACTGAATCCGTGTGACTGCAGTGACCCTCTGACTTGGATACAGACTAAATCTGGTGGCTACGGTGACCCGGAATAAGTATTTTACTTACTTTAACGTATTTGGATATTAGAAGCATATTTGTGTGTTATGTGTAAACCGGGTTAAGGAGATGGGTCTTTAATCTATATTTAAACTGCAAGAGTGTGTCTGCCTCCTGAACAGTTTTAGGTATGTTATTCCAGAGTTTAGGCAGCAAATTAGTAAAGGATCTGCCGCCCGCAGTTGATTTTGATATTCTAGGTATTATCAAATTACCTGAGTTTTGAGAACGCAGCGGACATGGGGGATTATAATGTAACGAGCTCAATCAAGTACTGAGGTGCCAAACCATATAATAAGCAAGATTTTAAAACCTATACAATGTTTAATAGGGAGCCAGTGCAGTGTGGACAGAACAGAGCTAATATGGTCATACTTCCTGGTTCTAGTAAGAACTCTAACTGCTGCATTTTTGACTACCTGGAGTTTGTTTACCAACCGTGCAGAACAACCACCCAATAAAGCATTACAATAATCTAACCTTGAGGTCATAAATGCATGGATTAACATTTCTGCATTTGACTGAAAAATTCAGTTTTACAAATACTATAAACGTGGCTTTCTAAGGAAGGATTGCTGTCAAATAGCACACCTAGGTTCCTAACTGATGACGAAGAATTGACAGAGCAGCCATCAAGTCTTAGACAGCATACTAGGTTATAACATGCAGAGGTTCTAACATTTTTAGGTTCTATAATTAACACCTCTGTTTTTTCAGAATTTAGCAGTAAGAAATTACCCGTCATCCAGTTTTTTATATCGACTATGCATTGCGTTAGTGTTTTAAATTGGTATGTTTCACATGGCCATAAAGAAATATAGAGCTGAGTATCAGCAGCATAACAGTGAAAGTTAACACCATGTTTCCTGATGATTTCTCCCAAGGGTAACATGCAAAGCGTGAAGAGTAATGGCCCTAGTACTGAGCCTTGAGGTACTCCATACTGCACTTGTGATCGATATGATACCTATTCATTCACTTCTACGAATTGATGGCAGTCATATAAGTATGATTTAAACCATGCTAATGCACTTCCATTAATGCCAACAAAGTGTTCTAGTCTATGCAAAAGAATGTTGTGGTCAATAGTGTCAAAGATCCAATAGCACTAATAGAGAGATACAACCAAGATCAGATGATAAGAGCAGGTCATTTGTAACTCTAAGAAGAGCAGTCTCAGTACTATGATATGGTTTAAATCCTGACTGGAAATCCTCACAGATACCATTTTTCTCTAAGAAGGAATATAATTGTGAGGATACTACCTTTTCTAGTATCTTGGACAGAAAAGGGAGATTCAAGATTGGTCTACAATTAACTAGTTCAGCCAGTTTGAAGATTTTTGGTACATATCCTAATGACAATGAGGAATTAATAATAGTCAGAAGAGGATCTATGACCTGTGATAGTTTCTGTAACTTCATCAAGTTGTTCTGAGGTTTTAGATATGCTAAGGAATTTGGATACATCAAGAAGGTTACTTACAAAGCAGTCTTTATTGGTTGAAGTGATGGTTCTACAATACTTGTAACAAGAAGTAGAATTTACAGTTTTAGCTATATGAAGCTTGCACAAAAATGAAGCACCATTACTTAAAACGAGCTATACTTGAAGCCTGCCCTTTGAGAAATCCTGAAAACATTGTTTTAAATCAACACCTCAACATCAAGCAACACCTCCCCCTTTGCTTTTTGGATGTGGCTCATGATTATAACAGTAATCTTGGGGGGAAGACTCATTTAAAATAATGTAATCATCAGGTTTAACACAAACTATTTGGGCCTGCATATGCCAAAGAGTTATTTTAGGGGAATGAAGTAGCAATTATGTATTTCATATAACCAATAGTGATGTTAAGCACCATTACATAACAAATGCCTCAAGTACTATTAAAGATCCATTAATAAATCAACCAACAGCAACAGAGCTCAGAGATCTGAACAAGCATATGACCCGAGTCTTGAATACCTGACCCACTATGGTCGTCAGTGAAGTTGAGGAGCTGAGTCACATTAAGTCAATTCTTGTGGTGTAAGGTTTCTGTGCTTTGAGGAGGGGATGGCCTTGAAACCAGAACCACTGCTGCTGAAGTGAAAGACCCTGGCCTGGCCAAAATATCCTGGCTTCCTACCCACAGAGATGCCTCTCATTCTCACCCCAGTGACAAAGATTGTTTCCCGCATCATCAGACACTTAACCTTCTATTATTATCACTAACACAAGCACACAGGAGAGGGCCAGTAGACAGACCCTGGGGGCTATAGCTGAGAGAGACCCTTTTGGCTTCAGAGCACTGGAAGGCCTTTGTGTGTAACTTCATCCCAGGCTTGGCTAAGAGTGGAATTTTTAGGATAGGGACAAGGTCAAAGTGGATGTGGAGTAGGGTTATGTGTAGGGGTGCATGATATATAGCGACCGATTATTAATGCACATCTCATCAGTAAAGCCGGTTATCTAATCAGCGGTAATTACCATCAGGTCCGTGATTTCACATTGTGCAGCTGTTACTACATGGAGCCATTGTTAACTGACAAGCTGCGTAAATCCACGTTCATTATCACCATTGATTTGTGCAATGATGATTTGCACAGGTGTTCCTTAGGCTGTATTTTTGTAATATTTATGCAATATTAATTTGCACGGGGGGGAAAACCAGTCAGTATCTGCTGTGACCACCATTTGCCTTGCGCAGTGCAACACATCTTTTTCACACAGAGTTGATCAGGTTGTTGTGTCCTGTAGAATGTTGGTCCACTTATCTTCAATGGCTGTGCAAAGTTGCTGGATATTGGCAGGAACTGGAACACGCTGTCGTATACGCCGATCCAGAGCATCCCAAAGTTGTTATTGTATGGTGAGTATGCTGGCCATGCAAGAACTGGAATGTTTTCAGCTTCCAGGAATTGTGTACAGATCCTTGCAACATGGCTGCGACATGAGTTGATGGTCGTGGATGAATGGCCCAACAATGGCCCTGAGGATGTCATCACAGTACCTCTGTGCCTTCAAAATGCCATCAATAAAATGCACCTGTGTTCGTTGTTCATAACAAATGCCTGTCCATACCATAACACCACCACCACCATGGGCCACTCGATCCACAACGTTGACATCAGCAAACCCTTCACCCACACAACGCCATACATGCTGTCTGCCATCTGTCCTGTACAGTGAAGACCGGGAATCATCCGTGTAGAAAACACCTCTCCATCGAATGTGAGCTTTGCCCACTCAAGTCAGTTATGATGACGGACTGCAGTCAGGTTGAGACCCTGATGAGGATGACAAGCATGCAGATGAGCTTCCCTGAGATGGAGATGTTTGTGCAGAAATTCATGTTCCCCATGTAATTTATGCCCCTGGTGGTAAGGTTGTTTGGAAGTACTGCCAAATTCTCTGAAACATCTTTGGACCCGGCTTATGTAAATTAACATTCAATTCACAGGCAACAGCTCTCTTGGACATTCCTGCAGTCAGTATGCCAATTGCACGCTACCTCAAAACTTGCAACATCTGTGGCATTGTGCTGTGTGATAAAACTGGACATTTTAGATTGTCCTTTTATTGTGGCCAGCCTAAATTATTGTGGCCTCAACATCTTGATATGCCACACCTGTGAGGTGGATGGATGCCCACTAACACAGATTAAGACAGATTTATGAACAATATTTGAGAGAAATAGGCCTATTGTGTACACAGAAAAAGAACGTTGAGGTCAGCTCATGAAAAATGGGGACAAAAACAAAAGTGTTGCATTTACATATACATTTAATCACTTAGCAGATGCTTTTATCAGACCAACAAGAGAACAACAGTATACAAGTGTCATGACAAGTCTCAGTTAGTCTAGCGCAGTACACATAGCTGTTTTTTTTAGAATACAAATAGAATAGAATACATTTTGCTTTTATAATTTCGTTCAGTGTATAATGACATGTAAATAATGCCGCCCACTCTAAAGCGGTACTGAACTGCAGTGGAAACGCAAACTGTGCCAAGCCGAGCTGTAATAAGCTGAATTACACCATGCAGTGGAAAAGCAGCAATTGACTGTTCCGAGATGGTCAACCATTACTGTATCTATGACACTCAGAACTTTTGTAACCACATACTCCACGCAATTACCCAGAACATGTGAGTTAGTATAGCACAACAACTGATTAGGAAATGTAATAATTATGCAAAAGTTTTAGATTGCTACCAGGCAGTCATTTAACACTTACTTTAAATTACTTTCTTTTTTCATTATTTACATTTATTTTTTATATAATTTTTGTGATCTACAAGCATCCTTGCATGAATGGGCCTACTTAACAAAATTAAACCGCTGGAATCCTGTTGCCTGCAGGGAGTTTGAAACCTTCACCGCTTCTTAAACCGAGTGTGGCAGAGCCACGCTGAGAGATGTACTCTGCTGACATCTTTTACTGGCTCATAATAAAAACATGCAGCCCTCTGCCTCAATGTCTGAGGTTATTTTGGAAAGTCTTATTGACACTGAGCTGCCATTGTTGGAATGAAAAAGGGATAGAGGGATTTGAAAGGAGATCCTCACATCACAGAGAGAGCGCTTGAACCTGCATGCACAAATGGGCAAACACTACAGGAAAATGAGAACATCTGAGCTCTAGGGATTTTAGTTCAATAGAGCATTTAACAAAAACTCAGATTCAAGGGATTTTTTTTTTTTACTAAGAAGCTCTGAATTTATAAGCATTAAACCTGGTCTAAAAAGTTTCAACTTTTCATTTTGAGAAGATTCAAAATGTAAAGACATTCAGATCTGCATCAAAGTATCATACCTTCAGACGCTGCCTGATAAGGTTACAATTTTTTGGTTTTGGACAGCCAGTTCAATGTGCTCAGATATAGTATGGGATAAATGACATGTTCACACAATTCAGTCCTGTAGCACCTAATGATTTGCTGTGCTAAAGTTGAAGACATTAATTCCAAAGACAAAAATATAAATGATAATTTTCAGAACTAAACAATGGACATTTTATTGCTTTTTTTCATCCATGCTGCAGGCAGTGCTTAGTCTTTAGCCGAGTGTACCAACTGCTCTCAACAAGAGGTTCACCATATTCAGCTGCTGACTTCAATCACAGAAGAGGAAAAAAGACTGTGTTGGCTATCACTTCTTTTGTTTTAAATGGATCTTAACCTTTCACTCTGTTTGCACTGATGCACAAATGGTCTGACGAAACAAGACACCAGGTGTCAACATGAATTGGAAAAATAACTGGTGTGTTTGACAAGAATAACTGGTGTGCTGCCACGATTTTGACATGGGAAGCACTCGGAAATAAGCTTTGTTGTTGCTCTGTTGGCAGAATAAACAAATGGAACTGGTTCTTTCTAATTTCTTATTTTAAGAAGTTTCCAAAATTGATTCAGTGACTATTTTGCCATCATTTTATCCTTGAAATATACATATACATATTACTGTTTTGGATTTTATTTCGCTTGTTGCATCCATGATAAAAAAACAAAAACAAAAACAAAAAAACACAAAGCAATTTAAAAGCTACATAATTTACTAATACATTAAAATAAGTCCAGAACAGCTTGGGCTAGTTTAGGTCGATTTCTGAATTGTTTTGTGAACCTATTCAATGAATTCATTAAGATATTAATTTATGAATTGGACACTCAAACTAGAAAAATGGTGAACGGCTTTGGCTACTTTTGGATCGGTTCTGCATATTCAAGTGGGATACCAGTGGGTGTGTTAATACTGAAAATATTACAGTTAAGCTTTAAAATATACAGATTCTAGATGGGTCACCATATAGTTACAGAAAACAAAAACACACTAACATCAGAATCAGCATAGTATTAGAGAAGCTTTTGTTGTTGCTCTAATGACCTGTCAGTTGTGGGTTGCTTGTTAATGCTCATCTGCTTGGCAGGGCAATATCCTCTTATTGGTCTGGGTCATGCATTAAAGAGCAGAAAAGCAATACGTGACTATGAAATTATGGCGCTTGAACAAGCATTTGTGGATATATTTGACAAGATAAACAAAATCCTTGTCTCACCACAAACATCATTAGCCAACATTTAACAATGTATTTGACCTAAATGACTTGATGATCCTATCAGATAGAGATTAGACTTTGTGTTGACCTCCTCAAGAGAAATGTAAATGATGAGAACAAAGCTTAATCTGAGGGTGACCTGGAATGAATGTAACATGAATGCTGACTAACTCACTAATTTACTCACAGCAGATTTATGACCTGCCATTTGATATTTAAAGTATCTTTTGAAGGATTACGTTGGCTGATTGTTTATCTCTCTCTCTATCTGAATAAGCAGTAGCCTATTCCAAAACTTTTGAGTGGCAAAAAGACACCTTGATATACTCATGCTAAACCAAACACCTCCTCTAGGAATAAACGTTTAGTGGAGGTGACAATGATTTTCTGATATTATTAATTTTGTGACATGAGGACTGTACAAAATTCCCTATAATTTCCTCCACCTCCGGGACAAACCTGTTTGATCCAAATAAAGGCTCCTCACAGGTCAAAACAAAGCTTCATCTACTCAAAACTTGATACAGTCTCTCATAAGATATGTTATGGAAAACTGAAATGCTAGCTTGGGAACCCCATGAAAAAAAAAAAACAACAAAAAAAAACAACTATATTTTTAATGAAACCAATTAGTTTAATACAATTCAAACTTGGCATAACAGAGGCTAGTGTTTCAGGTAAGGTACTTGTTCCCTAGTACAGCTAACACTTAATTAATTTGAATAAAACTTACAGGTACATGGAGTGATTTCCTGTTAGCAATGAGACAATATGATTGGGCATTGGGTTGCTGAAGTAAAAATAATTTAATAAATAAATAAACTCTTCTTTTTTTCAGGAAATATTTGGATAGATCGACACTAAAATTAACCATAGGATTTTTTTTTATATATAGTTTCCTACTTAAACTCTACTTTAATTTCCATTACCTCCATACTACTGAAGGACTCCAGAAGTCTACAAAAAGAGGTTAGGTTGAAAAGTCTTGTATGAAATGTGCTATTAGACTTAAGACTATCAGGATACATTAATGTCAGCCATAGTGTGCTAACCTGATTGGTAGTTTTTTAAAAGCCATAATGTCATATCATTTCCGTGCAATAGACATTTGCAGTGGAGGACTTACACCATCTAGTGGCTATACATAGAAGTACTGAAAACGACAGATGGGCCCTACTGAGTAATATTTTTGAGACGGAAAAATTGAAAACAGATGCCATGCAACACTTTAGTGTTGTTATATTGACATGTGATGCACATTTCTTAAAGTGCAGCCAATTACTTTATTTATTGTTAACTCCTTAACTGTCACCCCCCCCCCCATTTTTTAAATAGGCATTAGATTAAAAAGAGAAGAATAAGAAAAAAAAAAGGAAATCTAACAGCCACTCGGGAAATGAATCCGCAAATTTCTGTGTTAAATTTACACATTCATGTTTTATTTGAAATAGCCTATATGTACACTGTAACAGGAAATACAAAATAAATATTAAAGTCCCCCTATTATGGGTAATGAAATGTTCATATTTTGGCATTGGGAGTCCCTGACAACAGGTTGACATGCATGCAAGCTCAAAAAACACTTTCAGTCTTATAATAATGTGTTCCTGTGGCTTAGTAGTAGAGCATTGCGTTAGCAGCGCAAAAGGTCATGGGCTCGATTCCCAGGGAACATACATACTGGTGAAATTTATAGCCTGAATGTACTGTAAGTCGCTTTGGATAAAAGCCTCTGCTAATTCATTTAAATGCTACAATTAGCATTTATTTATATCTTATTTGCTCAATGATTGATTTTTCCAAACCCCTCCTTTGCATGACGCTTATCTGCGGTGATTGGTCGATTTCCTCTTGCCTGTAATGCCTGACAAAGCAGTGTTTGTGAGCGCAGTGCTGCTTTGTGTACAGCGTTACCAGGGGAAAAGTGGGCGGGCAATATTCTAATGTTTCATGTTGACATCAACATGAAATGGCTTGGGATTCGTTTTTAAAAGGACAGTTTCAATGATTCAGAGTTGACATTTTCTTTTGAGAGACAATAACTTTATACACAATGCACTTTCAGATTTAAAACTGCAGTCTTTTTAATCACTTAAAGCTGTGTTACACACTGCATGAAAGGTAATTTTCAAAAATCCATACTGGGGCACTTTGAAAGCCAAACATACTGCATAAAACTTTATAACACACAACTGAAATACAATTGAAAACCCTTTTGGTTTGGTCATATCTTTGGACAACCCTTGAGTAACCATTCTACCTGTGGGACAGCATGTGTGTTTTTAGATGATGGGGCTGTGTGAAGGACTTCTGACACTGTGTGCATAGGAACGGCCTCTGACCCGTGTGAGTAACATAGTGACTCTTCAATTTGGATGGTGAGCTGAAGAATTTGAAGCAAATGTCACACTGGTGGGATTTCTTCACTTCACCTTCAGGATATCCGTTTGTACAATTATGTGCATACAAGTTCCTAACCGTGCGGAAACTCCGACTACAGTCACGACAAAAGGGGAGGTCATGTGATGTTTTGATAAAGCATTCACCTGGTTCCTCAAAGTCCTCAAGCTCCACAACAACTTCTGGGATTCTGGGAACATCAGGATTCTGTTGATACTGACAAGAACTGGGCTCGTGAGAACCAGGAACACACTGTGTGACAACAGTGTCAGAGTCCACAAAGAAATCTTCAACATCGTCCATGTAATGTTCCCATTTTTCCTCAGCTCTTGATTCGGGAGCACAATGACGGAGAGATGAGTCAGTTTTGGGTGGACAGTCACTCACCTTGCCAAAAGGCACAATGTCAAATGCCTTTTTCCCATCAAGCAAGATGTCAGTTTTATGCGTCAGACCCAAAACTGATTTGTTATTCTCAACATTCTCTAAAGGGCTAGTACTTTTTGACAAATGTACACCTAAATCATTGTAGTCACCACATATGTTTTGAGACAGCATATCCTCTGTAAGCACATTTTGATCTTGCTGCACGGTTGACTTTTGTTTATCTGTTGAAGTGGTATCATTGTGGGCTGTTAGAAATTTTGGAGAGGGTTTTAACTTTGACTTAGATGCTCGATTACAGGACACTATGTTGTCTCTGTAGCTCTGGAATGATGGTGTTCTCCGCTTCACAGGGACATCATGAGTTCTGATGTGTACTTTTAGATGAGAGCGTTCTCTGAAGGCACGGCAGCATATGGAACACTGAAATGGCCTCTGATTTGTGTGAATAAGACAATGTCTTTTTAGTTCGGATGGAGCACCAAACCGTTTACGGCACACAGGGCAATCATAAACTCTTTTGTTTCTATCAGATTTCTTACTTTGCAACACCTTCACATTTACATCGTCCTCACTTTGTGTTGAGACACTGGATTCTTGTTTCTCCTCAGATTCTTGTATTTCTTCCTTCCACTGGCCTTCTGAAGGTTTGGATAAATATACAGAACTCAGCCCAGTGTGACGATCCCAACCTTTTTTATTTAGAAAGGAGTCTTGCAAACATGCATCTGATTCACTACAGTCACAACTAATAATTTGAGATGCCATATTCTCTATAACCATTTTTTCATCTTGGTGCACCGTTGACTTTTCTTTATCTGTTGACTTGGTATCATCTTGGGCAGTTGTTTGTTTTGGAGAGGATTTTAACCTTGATTTGGACGCTTGATTACAGGGCACACTATTGACTCTATAGCTCTGGATTGATGGTGCTCTTCGCTTCTCACGGATATTGTGAGTTGAAAAGTGTACTTTTAGATGAGAGCGTTCTCTGAAGGCACGGCAGCATATGGAACACTGAAATGGCCTTTGATTTGTGTGAATAAGACAATGCCTTTTAAGTTCAGATGGAGCGCAAAACCGTTTACCGCACACAGGGCAATAATAAACTCTTTTGCTTCTATTACAATTCTGACTTTGCCACACTTTTGAATTTGCACCATTGTCCTCATTTTGTGTTGTGACACTGGCTTCTTGTTCCTCCTCAGATTCTTGGATTTCCTCCATCCACTGGCCTTCTGAAGGTTTAGGAGAATATGCAGAACTCAATCCAGTGTGAAGATCCAAACCTTCTTTATTTAGAAGGGAGTCCTCTAAATATCCATCTGATTCACTGCAGTCACCACTAATAATTTGACATGCCACAATCTCTGTAACCCTATTGTCGTCTTGGTGAGATGCAGACTGTAGTTTTTCTGCTGAACTAGCGTTGTTTTGGACAGTTAGATATTTTGGAGAGGGTTTTATCTTTGACTTAGATGCTAGAAAACAGGTCACGCTGTTGTTCTTATAGCTCTGGAGTGATGGTGTCCTCCTCTTCACTGGGTTGGTGTGAGTTCTGATGTGTACTTTTAGATGAGAGCGTTCTCTGAAGGCACGGCAGCATATGGAACACTGAAATGGCCTCTGATTTGTGTGAATAAGACAATGTCTTTTTAGTTCGGATGGAGCATCAAACTTTTTATGGCACACAGGGCAATCATAAACTCTTTTGTTTACGTTAGAATTCTTTCTTTGCAACACTTTTTCATTTACATCCTTGTCCTCATTTTGTGTTGTGAGGTTGGCTTCTCGTTCCTCCTCAGATTCTTGGATCTCCTCCATCCACTGGCTCTCTGAAGGTTTGGAAGAATATGCAGAACTCTGTCCAGTGTGACGATCCCAACCTCCTTCAATTAAAAGAGTATCTGGAAAATGTACACCTGAATCACCGCAGTCACCACATATTTTTTGAGACAGCATATCCTCTGTAAGCACATTTTGATCTTCCTGCACGGTTGACTTTTGTTTATTTTTTGAAGTGGTATCATTGTGGGCAGTTAGAAATTTTGGAGAGGGTTTTGACTTTGAAGCCTGATTACAGGACACTATGTTGTCTCTGTAGCTCTGGAGTGATGGTGTTCTCCTCTTCACAGGGACATCATGAATTCTGATGTGTACTTTTAGATGAGAGCGTTCTCTGAAGGCACGGCAGCATATGGGACACTGAAATGGCCTCTGATTTGTGTGAATAAGACAATGTCTTTTTAGTTCGGATGGAGCACCAAACCGTTTACGGCACACAGGGCAATCATAAACTCTTTTGTTTCCATCAGATTTCTTACTTTGCAACAGCTTCACATTTACATCATCCTCACTTTGTGTTGAGACACTGGATTCTTGTTCCTCCTCAGATTCTTGTATTTCTTCCATCCACTGGCCTTCTGAAGGTTTGGATAAATATACAGAACTCAGCCCAGTGTGACGATCCCAACCTTTTTTATTTAGAAAGGAGTCTTGCAAACATGCATCTGATTCACTACAGTCACAACTAATAATTTGAGATGCCATATTCTGTATAAACATTTTTTCATCTTGGTGCTCTGTTGACTTTTCTTTATCTGTTGACTTTGTATCATCTTGGGCAGTTGTTTGTTTTGGAGGGGATTTTAACCTTGATTTTGACGCTTGATAACAGGGCACACTATTGACTCTATAGCTCTGGATTGATGGTGCTCTTCGCTTCTCACGGATATTGTGAGTTGAAAAGTGTACTTTTAGATGAGAGCGTTCTCTGAACGCACGGCAGCATATGGGACACTGAAATGGCCTCTGATTTGTGTGAATAAGACAATGCCTTTTTAGTTCGGATGGAGTACCAAACGTTTTACGGCACACAGGGCAATCATAAACTCTTTTGCTTCCAACAGATTTCTTACTTTGCCACACTTTTGAATGTACATCATTGTCCTTATTTTGTGTTGTGAGGTTGGCTTCTTGTTGCTCCTCAGTTTTTTGGTTTTCCTCCATCCACTGGCCTTCTGAAGGTTTGGAAAAATATGCAGAACTCCATCCAGTGTGACAATCCCAACCTCCTTCATTTAGAAAAGAATCTGGCAAATGTAAACATGAATCATTGCTGTCACCACATATTTTTTGAGACACCATATTCTCTGTAACCATATATTGGTCTTGGTGCACTGTTGACCTTTCTTTATCTGTTGATTTGGTATCGTCTTGACCAGTTGGTTGTTTTGGAGAGGGTTTTAACTTTGACTTAGATGCTAGATTACAGGTCACGCTGTTTTCCTTATACCTGTGAAGTGATTGTGTCCTCTTCTCAGGATTGGTGTGAGTTCTGATGTGTACTTTTAGATGAGAGCGTTCTCTGAAGGCACGGCAGCATATGGAACACTGAAATGGCCTTTGATTTGTGTGAATAAGACAATGCCTTTTAAGTTCAGATGGAGCGCAAAACCGTTTACCGCACACAGGGCAATAATAAACTCTTTTGCTTCTATTACAATTCTGACTTTGCCACACTTTTGAATTTGCACCATTGTCCTCATTTTGTGTTGTGACACTGGCTTCTTGTTCCTCCTCAGATTCTTGGATTTCCTCCATCCACTGGCCTTCTGAAGGTTTAGGAGAATATGCAGAACTCAATCCAGTGTGAAGATCCAAACCTTCTTTATTTAGAAGGGAGTCCTCTAAATATCCATCTGATTCACTGCAGTCACCACTAATAATTTGACATGCCACAATCTCTGTAACCCTATTGTCGTCTTGGTGAGATGCAGACTGTAGTTTTTCTGCTGAACTAGTGTTGTTTTGGACAGTTAGATATTTTGGAGAGGGTTTTACCTTTGACTTAGATGCTAGAAAACTGGTCACGCTGTTGTTCTTATAGCTCTGGAGTGATGGTGTCCTCCTCTTCACTGGGTTGGTGTGAGTTCTGATGTGAACTTTTAGATGAGAGCGTTCTCTGAAGGCACGGCAGCATATGGAACACTGAAATGGCCTCTGATTTGTGTGAATAAGACAATGTCTTTTTAGTTCGGATGGAGCATCAAACTTTTTATGGCACACAGGGCAATCATAAACTCTTTTGTTTACGTTAGAATTCTTTCTTTGCAACACTTTTTCATTTAAATCCTTGTCCTCATTTTGTGTTGTGACACTAGCTTCTCGTTCCTCCTCAGACTCTTGGTTTTCCTCCATCCACTGGCTCTCTGAAGGTTTGGAAGAATATGCAGAACTCTGTCCAGTGTGACGATCCCAACCTCCTTCAATTAAAAGAGTATCTGGAAAATGTACACCTGAATCACTGCAGTCACCACATATTTTTTGAGACAGCATATCCTCTGTAAGCACATTTTGATCTTCCTGCACGGTTGACTTTTGTTTATTTTTTGAAGTGGTATCATTGTGGGCAGTTAGAAATTTTGGAGAGGGTTTTGACTTTGAAGCCTGATTACAGGACACTATGTTGTCTCTGTAGCTCTGGAGTGATGGTGTTCTCCTCTTCACAGGGACATCATGAGTTCTGATGTGTACTTTTAGATGAGAGCGTTCTCTGAAGGCACGGCAGCATATGGAACACTGAAATGGCCTCTGATTTGTGTGAATAATACAATGTCTTTTTAGTTCTGAATGAGCACCAAACCATTTATGGCACACAGGGCAATCATAAACTCTTTTGCTTTCATTATAATTCTTACTTTGCCACACTTTTGAATTTACACCATTGTCCTCATTTTGTGTTGTGACACTGGCTTCTTGGATTTCCTCCATCCACTGGCTCTCTGAAGGTTTAGGAGAATATGCAGAACTCAATCCAATTTGAAGATCCAAACCTCCTTTATTTAAAACAGAATCTTCCAAATATGCATCCGATTCACTGCAGTCACCACTAATAATCTGAGACCCAACAATCTTTGTAACAATATTTTCATATTGGTGAACTGCTAACTGTTGCTTTTCTGTTGAACTAGCATTGTTTTGGACAGTTAGATATTTTAGACAGGGTCTTAAACTGGACTTGGATGTTTGATAACACGGTACGCTGTTGTCCTTATAGCCCTGGATGAATCGTGTCCTCCTCTTCACAGGGTTGGTGTGAGTTCTGATGTGTACTTTTAGATGAGAGCGTTCTCTGAAGGCACGGCAGCATATGGAACACTGAAATGGCCTCTGATTTGTGTGAATAAGACAATGTCTTTTTAGTTCGGATGGAGCACCAAACCGTTTACGGCACACAGGGCAATCATAAACTCTTTTGTTTACATTTGAATTCTTTCTTTGCAACACTTTTTCATTTACATCCTTGTCCTCATTTTGTGTTGTGAGGTTGGCTTCTTGTTCCTCCTCAGATTCTTGGATCTCCTCCATCCACTGGCTCTCAGAAGGTTTGGAAGAATATGCAGAACTCTGTCCAGTGTGACGATCCCAACCTCCTTCAATTAAAAGAGTATCTGGAAAATGTACACCTGAATCATTGCAGTCACCACATATTTTTTGAGACAGCATATCCTCTGGAAGCACATGTTGATCTTGCTGCACGGTTGACATTTGTTTATTTGTTGAAGAGGTATCATTGTGGGCAGTTAGAAATTTTGGAGAGGGTTGTGACTTTGATGGTCGATTACAGGACCCTATGTTGTCTCTGTAGCTCTGGAATGATGGTGTCCTCCTCTTCACAGGGACATCATGAATTCTGATGTGTACTTTTAGATGAGAGCGTTCTCTGAAGGCACGGCAGCATATGGGGACACTGAAATGGCCTCTGATTTGTGTGAATAAGACAATGTCTTTTTAGTTCGGATGGAGCACCAAACCGTTTACGGCACACAGGGCAATCATAAACTCTTTTGTTTCCATCAGATTTTTTACTTTGCAACACCTTCACATTTACATCATCCTCACTTTGTGTTGAGACACTGGATTCTTGTTCCTCCTCAGATTCTTGTATTTCTTCCATCCACTGGCCTTCTGAAGGTTTGGATAAATATACAGAACTCAGCCCAGTGTGACGATCCCAACCTTTTTTATTTAGAAAGGAGTCTTGCAAACATGCATCTGATTCACTACAGTCACAACTAATAATTTGATATGCCATATTCTGTATAAACATTTTTTCATCTTGGTGCTCTGTTGACTTTTCTTTATCTGTTGACTTTGTATCATCTTGGGCAGTTGTTTGTTTTGGAGAGGATTTTAACCTTGATTTTGACACTTGATAACAGGGCACACTATTGACTCTATAGCTCTGGATTGATGGTGCTCTTCGCTTCTCACGGATATTGTGAGTTGAAAAGTGTACTTTTAGATGAGAGCGTTCTCTGAAGGCACGGCAGCATATGGAACACTGAAATGGCCTTTGATTTGTGTGAATAAGACAATGCCTTTTAAGTTCAGATGGAGCGCAAAACCGTTTACCGCACACAGGGCAATAATAAACTCTTTTGCTTCTATTACAATTCTGACTTTGCCACACTTTTGAATTTGCACCATTGTCCTCATTTTGTGTTGTGACACTGGCTTCTTGTTCCTCCTCAGATTCTTGGATTTCCTCCATCCACTGGCCTTCTGAAGGTTTAGGAGAATATGCAGAACTCAATCCAGTGTGAAGTTTCAAACCTTCTTTATTTAGAAGGGAGTCCTCTAAATATCCATCTGATTCACTGCAGTCACCACTAATAATTTGACATGCCACAATCTCTGTAACCCTATTGTCGTCTTGGTGAGATGCAGACTGTAGTTTTTCTGCTGAACTAGCGTTGTTTTGGACAGTTAGATATTTCGGAGAGGGTTTTATCTTTGACTTAGATGCTAGAAAACTGGTCACGCTGTTGTTCTTATAGCTCTGGAGTGATGGTGTCCTCCTCTTCACTGGGTTGGTGTGAGTTCTGATGTGAACTTTTAGATGAGAGCGTTCTCTGAAGGCACGGCAGCATATGGAACACTGAAATGGCCTCTGATTTGTGTGAATAAGACAATGTCTTTTTAGTTCGGATGGAGCATCAAACTTTTTATGGCACACAGGGCAATCATAAACTCTTTTGTTTACGTTAGAATTCTTTCTTTGCAACACTTTTTCATTTAAATCCTTGTCCTCATTTTGTGTTGTGACACTAGCTTCTCGTTCCTCCTCAGATTCTTGGATCTCCTCCATCCACTGGCTCTCTGAAGGTTTGGAAGAATATGCAGAACTCTGTCCAGTGTGACGATCCCAACCTCCTTCAATTAAAAGAGTATCTGGAAAATGTACACCTGAATCACTGCAGTCACCACATATTTTTTGAGACAGCATATCCTCTGTAAGCACATTTTGATCTTCCTGCACGGTTGACTTTTGTTTATTTTTTGAAGTGGTATCATTGTGGGCAGTTAGAAATTTTGGAGAGGGTTTTGACTTTGAAGCCTGATTACAGGACACTATGTTGTCTCTGTAGCTCTGGAGTGATGGTGTTCTCCTCTTCACAGGGACATCATGAGTTCTGATGTGTACTTTTAGATGAGAGCGTTCTCTGAAGGCACGGCAGCATATGGAACACTGAAATGGCCTCTGATTTGTGTGAATAAGACAATGTCTTTTTAGTTCGGATGGAGCACCAAACGTTATACGGCACACAGGGCAATCATAAACTCTTTTGCTTCCAACAGATTTCTTACTTTGCCACACTTTTGAATGTACATCATTGTCCTTATTTTGTGTTGTGAGGTTGGCTTCTTGTTGCTCCTCAGTTTTTTGGTTTTCCTCCATCCACTGGCCTTCTGAAGGTTTGGAAAAATATGCAGAACTCCATCCAGTGTGACAATCCCAACCTCCTTCATTTAGAAAAGAATCTGGCAAATGTAAACATGAATCATTGCAGTCACCACATATTTTTTGAGACACCATATTCTCTGTAACCATATATTGGTCTTGGTGCACTGTTGACAATTCTTTATCTGTTGATTTGGTATCGTCTTGAGCAGTTGGTTGTTTTGGAGAGGGTTTTAACTTAGACTTAGATGCTAGATTACAGGTCACGCTGTTTTCCTTATACCCGTGGAGTGATAGTGTCCTCTTCTCAGGATTGGTGTGAGTTCTGATGTGTACTTTTAGATGAGAGCGTTCTCTGAAGGCACGGCAGCATATGGAACACTGAAATGGCCTTTGATTTGTGTGAATAAGACAATGTCTTTTTAGTTCGGATGGAGCACCAAACCGTTTATGGCACACAGGGCAATCATAAACTCTTTTGCTTCTATTACAATTCTTACTTTGCCACACTTTTGAATGTCCATCATTGTCCTTATTTTGTGTTGTGAAGCTGGCTTCTTGTTCCTCCTCAGACTCTTGGATTTCCTCCATCCACTGGCTCTCTGAAGGTTTGGAAGAATATGCAGAACTCTGTTCATTTAGTAGGGAAACATGCAAATATACACCTGAATCACTGCATCCACCGCTCAGTTTTTGATTCAACATATTCTTAACCATATTTTGATCTTGGTGCACTGTAGCAGAATCTTCAGCTCCATCTTGTAAGGATACTTGCACATCATTTTCTTCAGATTTTGCAGCATTACTAAAAGAAACTGTTCGGCATTCAGGTTTTTCATGCTTTTTGGTCTCTAAAGAGTCTAATACTGGAGTTAAACACACATGACCACCATCTAGTCTGCATTTATTTGTACATTCAAAAGCTCCAGGTATTGGAGATTTGGCCCCATGCTTCTGTGGGATGCTACACAACTTCGAACCACCGTTTCTTTTACCTCTGTGTACCCTGAGATGTTTATGGAGATAATAGGCTTGCTTGAATGATTTTCTGCAGATTGTGCAAGTGTAAGCCCTGGCGTCAAAATGAACACATAGATGCCGAGTTAGTTTTGAGGGGAAACTGAATTTCTTCAAGCATATTTCACACTGATAGCCACTTTTCTTTTTGAGTTGAAGAGTACACATGCGATCAGAAGACTTGGATACTGGAAAAATCCTTTTTACGGCAGTTGTGACAGCATCTGCTGATGAAGGGTTAGTGTGAGTTCTGATGTGTGCTTTTAGATGAGAGCGTTCTCTGAAGGCACGGCAGCATATGGAACACTGAAATGGCTTCTGATCCGTGTGAATAAGACAATGTCTTTTTAGTTTAGATGGTGCACAAAATCGTTTAAGGCACATAGGGCATTGATGAACTCTTTTGCTTCCATTAGAATTCTTAGTTTTCACCAGCTTTGCATTTACATCATTGTCCTCATTTCGTGTTGTGACAATGGGTTCTTGTGCCTTATCATTTTCCTGTTTTTTCTCCATCCACTGACCATCTGAATACTTTGAAGAATGAGCAGAAGTCAGTCCAGTTTGAAGAGCCAAACCTCCTTCATCTACAAGGGAAAGTTGCACCTTAGCTGACATCTGGCTTGAAATGTTAAGCATTCTCTTCACGCACTGCAAAGACAGAACAATATCAGTGCATCCATTCTTAAGCACATCTAGGACAATACTTTAAATACTTTGGTTTTTAAAAGTACAGACCCATTTGTATTGTTATCAACCTTTTATTTATCAGATTTTATGTCAGGACTGGGACACCTAGTTCTCAAGGAAAGCCTATCCATCATAAGTGGGTTGTAAAAAGTATCTGTGCAGCCATTTGCTCTGTCCATTTTAAGTAATTTCAGACATCTGCCAATCTAAGCCACTCATTTAATTGTGATCATTTTTTTTCTTCTTTTTTTAAAAATATAACCAACCTGAACGAGCAGTATAAACGTATTCACCTGAGGAAAAAAAGGAAGGAAAGAAAGAATGGTAAGGAAAGATATAAATAATTAAAATTAACCATGCTTTTAAATGTGCAGTAACCATGTTTTTGGCGTATTGCTTACCATTTGTCTAACAAATGCACCATTTTTTTGTAGCAAAATGTGTAGCAAAACCATGGTTTACTTGTGGGTACCATGGTTTTACCATAGTAACCATGCTTTCTTTTACTATTCTTTTTTGTTTGTTTGTTTTATTTGTACTAAAACCATAACGTTAATTGATTTCGACAGACAGACAGATAAATAGATAGGATACACAACATATGTTTGTCAATAGTGAAGTATTAACATATTTAAAGTTTAATGAAATGTAATGAAAGTAAGAATGGGTATAGCAATAACTACACCTTATCCGCAGGAATTTCGTGATGTTAAGTCGAGAGACGATTTCCTCAATTTGTCATAATTTCCGACGTTTGTGTTCGAAACAGACAATGACAGGGTTCCGACGTAATTACATAAACACAGGAAACAATTCTTTAACTACAGTTCTGTCCTGGAAAATGTTCTTCGGCGAACACAACATTCGCTACTTCTTCTTCTTTCGTGTTTCGTGGCGGTTGGCAACAGGTTATTGTGAAATTCCGCCACCTACCGGGATGGGGTGTGAAGTCCTGATGGGGAGAAAGAAACAAAACAAAATTCTTTAATGAAACCTATGTCTCGCAAAATATTTTAACATAAATCTATAAAGTGCATTCTTGACTGTTTCTGTTTTGAAATAGATTCCACATCGAAATAGATTCTTTAATGGTATGTCCTTATTTCAAAAATTTCAACCGTAAATTTAGCAGTGACTAACCTTTCCCATAATATGAAGAAAAAAATAGTACTGAAAGGGCTTTGTGAATTGCAATTAAGGAAGTATTCGTGCTCAGTAGATCTATACATATAATTATTTTATTTTATTTTATTTGAAATTACAGAGGGCTAATTCTCATAAACAGAGCTTCACCACTAGATAGCAGTGTTAAGCTGTAGGGCAGGCACAGATCAAGGCAGACAATAAAAGCAATGTAGTTCAGCTTTGTGTGTAACCTTGCATAATGTGTTTAGTTAAATAAATACAGTTGTATCCTTTGATATTCATCCCGGACATAGAATACAATTTTAAAACATTAAAATCTTCTTTAAAAAAAAAAAATTAAAATACTTCTCCTGGGCACAGTAATATACGCCGTGTAATTTCTTTAGTTTGCCGAAAATAATGTAAATCTTTAACCGAAAAGTATGTTACTTGCCATATTTAAGGTAGGCTATTCTTTTTTAAAGTTCACAGTGTTATAATGCAATATTGCTTTAAAATGTGTCCTGTTTTTAAACCACCCTCAAGAAAAGGGGGTGCATATTTCAAAGAAGTCGCACTAAAGAAGAGCACAGTTTGTGCAACCACCCCATCACCGCGCGCTTGTCCATGCAATTAGCCCCTTATCTGTAAGCAGTTTAATTTTCTGCGACGTGGCGCGAGCGGCTCGGGCCTGATGGATGTGACATTAACGGGAGATGAAGCTGGGGAGATTGGACGCTGCAGTCACATAGTGGCATTTGTCACTGCCCCGGTCATGCAGATTGCGCCAGCACCGGCCACTGACTAAGATTAATGACGACGGCTCTCAGTCTTTGTTTCTCTCTGCGCTTGTGTCGAGCTCGAGCCTAAATACCATTCACACACACCCGGGCTTTATGATAAGACCTCATACATACAGACTGTAGGAGAGTCATCATTATTTCCTGGTAATTACATTAAAATGCAGTGGATCCCATTTATTAATGTAAATTCAAGTCATGTCATTAGTGGTACTCGGGAAGGAAACCAACAGTAGCCTATTACATGCTTGGGCATTTTTCAAAATAGGTGTGCTATTAGCCAATTAGCCTACTTTTAGACTTTTCACAAAAAATGCAATGAAACATTTCCGCAATAAATATCGTCCAATTTTTTTATTATAAATGTTATGTATATTTCTAACACTGAAATAAAAAAAATAAAAAAATCTTCAGAATTTTTCTCTGGTGCAAACTGTCTATTTTTCCTCTTTTGGAAATTGCCGAAAACGCACTAGTGGATGTTCTGTTTTGCTGTTGGAGTAAATGGGAAAATAAAATGTATGTTTACTATGGTTTCCATATAAATTTGCTTAATGTGAAAATGATCCATAATAAAATGAGTATATCCTGTTTTTACACGATAAACGTGAGATGGACTGGAATCATAGAGACTCAGATATGGGTTAGAAACCAACCTAGAAACCACCAAGAACATTCTAGCAACCACCCAGCCCGCCCTGGTAACCACACAGCAACATAGTGGCGACCATTCTCAAACCCACAGCACTGTGGGGGGTGAGTTTGGCAGGGTCAAGCGCCGCTTTCATTTTCTAACTAAAATGTGAAAAAGCTAGTTTTCGTGCAGTTGTTGTTATTATTATTTAGATTTATTTGCATTAATTTTGCTCTCTCTTTTTTACCCTATAGCCTGCACACACACACACACACAGCATAGTAGCACCTGCAGACCTATATCATTTTTGAAGTGGCAAAAGCAAGTTCATAAATAGGGACCAAGGGATGTCTACCGATTAAACAAAAATGCAATTCTTGGAATTTCTTACAAAAACGCTGCGTAGAATCATGAAAGGAATTCCTAAGAAGTGCACGAGACCTCCACGTATCCCCTCGGTTGTAATAAGAACAAGAGGGAGAGAGCGGTAACCCCAAACTGGCTGCTCGGCTGCACAGAAAATGGTTTTCCTTGACAAATGAGGTGATGCGGACCAGGCTCAGATGGATGGGGGTTTGGGCTGGTTGTATCAGGGCTCTTGGGATGCTGGGTATTTACTCAGTCATTCATCATCCTCTGGCACATCCACTTATACAGGATCTGCACCGCACACCCATACTGATGTAATTCTCCACATGGAGAGCTGAATTACCATAGCCTGTCCTCAGTGTGTGTGTGTGTGTACGGATATGCTATTGTGAAGCGTGGAACAATTTTCTGGATGTGCAATTGTGCACTTTTATGTATCTGTGAACCTCAAACTGTAACAACACATTCTAATGGCAAATCTAACTTCTTTATGTTTTGGTAAATTTGTTGCGAATGCCTGTGATCTCATTCATATGTTTTCCTATGATCATAATGTCAGGTTATTCCATGAGTGTATGTATTTATTCTAGGATGTACCCTTGATGGTGTGAATCGGACAGGACAGTTGTACCAACCTGACAACTTTGACCTAATGCCCTAACATGTTTACAATTCATTTGAATTAAGAAATGATAAAGATTTCATTACAGAAGAGATTAAAGCTGCAGCCTGTGACTTTTCTTTTTTTTTTTTTTTGGTAAAAAAATGATCCAAAATCAATATTTGAGCAAGTACAAAACCAGCCAGTGTTCAAAACTATTGCCTTACTTTAGCGTGATTCTCAAGAGTAAGCTTCTAATAATGTTTTCTAATTTGAGTGGTACAGGTTTTCGTGGGAAATTCGAGCATGCTGCTGCGTCATTGTGTCACATCTCTGTAAACATGAAGAAGTTGTCCCCGCTACTAGGCTATGGCATGTGAAGATCCTGCAGGTTGCGGTTATTGTATAGCCTTTTCTCACATCAGCTAGAATAATTAAATATATATTTTGATGGCAGATTCTTATCCAGAAAGAATTGTGTGTTCATGAAATTATTTTGCAGTTTTAAATATGCTTCTGATTACAGGTAGCCTAGGATTACACAATATTTGTATTTTAAAGAGAGCATAATTAGCATAATTAGCTAATTCGACTGTACAGAAATTGAAATCTACATGCTAATGCATACTCATAATCACGCAATGCTGATGTTGTTAGCATTAATAATTTGAGAATAAAGTAGAACAATAATAATAATTTGCACATTGATGTGATATGAGCTAACTGATCATAAATCATCATATAATGCGATTTATTGTAATGTTTTTTTCCTCGGTTGGTCAGAACAAACGTGGCAGACTTGTTATTTACTTGTTCAGATTCAAAAATTCTTATTTGGGTCATATATTTTAAGACATAGGCTAGAATCTGTGATTGCAAAGTGCAGTAAATATCCACACCGGTGACTGACCTCATGACATTAGATTCATCTTTGCTGGAGCTGCACCGGAGCACCACCCACACAGGAAAGATAATTCCGCACACAGCTGCAATTAGGTTGCACCACACGACTTTGTTGGTTGCACCACATGACAGTGATTTGGTGGACAACAGGTTTTCCAATGTTAATAGCGCTTTTAACAAAACTGGTTTGCTGTTAATGTTTTTCACATTTATACACTTTCGTACAACCCACTTACACCCCACTGACATATTTTGGGTTAGACCTTCATTTTAATTTAAATTTCCTCAAATTAAATCCAGTGGTTTTGTAGGATTCACATCGTACAAATTCATAAAAAAAAAATAAAAATTCCACCCAGTAAAATAATTAAGTTTTCTCATTAGATCCATGTCCATGATGGTGTAAACTTGACAGGACAGTTGGATCACCCTGTCAATTTAACTTTATGTCCTAAAAACTATTACAATTAATTTATATTTTATAAATGAAAACATTTTCATCACACAGGAGTTTAAGTCTTTTTTTTTCATGATAGTTGCAACACATTACTTTATTGTTCGCACCTCAGAACATAAATAATACTTTTGCTCATTCATATGTTTTTGTAAAACCCACTTACATTCCACTGATGGTTTTGGGGTGTATCTTTATGCTTGCTTTTTTTCTTTTTCTAAAAATTTAATCATTTCGTATTAATCACATTGCCACCTTGTAAAATAGTTACATTTTCTCATACTGTTGGAATATTCCATTAATTCTAAAGTGTAAATCGATTCAGCTGTCATAATTTAATTTTTTTTCAAGTAAGCAAGAAACCTGCAAACACTTAATGAGCACATCCCATGGTGCTTATTTTAATTTGAACAGCTTTGATCCTGGTCTCCAGTCATCTATGAACTAGCATTGTCATTCATTCCTCGAAGCTGTTCTGAAATGACAGAAACTCACGTCGTCCAAATGTTGAGCATCGATCTGCCCACGTTGTCTTGCTGTCCGTATTTAACTCCCTTCCCTATTTGCTTATGCACCTCTCGCAATGCTGAACATCTCTGCACTGACACCATATCCCATCATCCTCCTGATGCTAGCTCTTTCTCAGCATGGGCTCCGACCAGGGCGCTCATGCGTGAGTGACATTTGCTCCAGCAGAACATTGGAGTTTCAATCAAACCACATGGGTCCTGGGTGTAGTTTGTTCTTCAGTACAGTATGGAGTGAAAAGACAATATTTACCCCCACATGGAAATCCCATGTGGATTCACCCTCGGCCAGCTCGTGTGTGCCAACTGTCTGCCCTGGAATCCCATGGTGCACCGGGAACAGGCTGGTAATGTGGAAGAGGGTGATGATGCAAGCAGCTCAGAGCTCCCTGGGGGACATGAATGTTGATTAAACATGTGCTCAGCCTTGGCTATTGAGCAATGGGACGTGGAACAAATGTCAAACGTTTGTTAATTTCTCTGCAGCGGAGGACTTATCAGTGGAGGGGGTGGAACCCACACCAATGAGGCATGACCCCAATGAGAAACCGATTGGCCGGCCAGACAAGATCAATCTTCTAGAATCAATTTTGAGGAAAGAACAATGTTTCTTGTCGGCGTGAACGCATGTGCAGCGGCATTAAGTGTTTCTTTATAGTAGTTGTTGGGAAATGCAGTCATCAAAATTGCAGAACAATACTTAAGACCTGTCTGTACCTGATAATAAATTAAATAAACAGGTACTGCTTATTCTAATTGTGGCTCAGAAAAGGAAACATGAGACTTCAGGTGAGAATCACTTAAATCACTTTTAAAAAGTCATGTGCCAAGTTTTAACAAATTTTGTGTGTTTGTTTGATTTAGCATTTTTACTTTTTTTTATTGCTGTTGGTTTCTTATAATAACCCCCCCCATTTTCCTTACCATTTTCAAGAGAAGTTTACATTTAATGACTCTAAAAATGTTATGTGGTGTAACTATTGAGTAGAAAGTGAACATATTTTCCTCACACACTTATATACTGTATGTGTATGTGAGTGTACACATTTTAAAGATTTATATATATATAAGTTTTCAAATATATATTTCCAGGGTACATTTTCAATGTACAAATATCATGAATTATTTATTCATATATATTTTACAATTTTTGGTGGGGCTTATCACTCCTTTTTAAATAACCTGAACCCACCTTGCCTTATTATAAAATATATTTATTTTTTATTTATTTATTTTTTTAGACATAATAATAAAATATTATGCCAAACTGCTAAATAAGGTTTTCCTGAAATAATGTCACCCTTTTACTGAGGCTATTTTCATAATTCTAATATCAGGACAGTCATATCATCATGAATATGTTGACATTTTAAGTTATAAATTAATTTTAATAATTAAAAAAAAAAAAAATTATGATAAATAAATAAAAAATAAAATAAAAAATAAATAAATAAGAGATCAAGTCATGTTTTTGTATGATAGGTTTACCACATGACTTTTCTAGTCTCACCACATGACAGTGATTTGGTGGACAACCCCCCCCCCCATGTTATTAATAGTTTTATTACTGTTCTTTTTTTTCTCCCAAAAATAAGAAAGATCACGAAGTGACTAAACTAATTTTTTTCTTTAAAAAAAAAAATCATAAATAATGATTTTCTTTTTTTTTTTTTTTTTTTTAGTTCATCCAACCCACATAAGAGTAGTTGTATTAATCAGACTTATTGGATTTAGTGGCGGCACAAGCTATGGAAGCAGCATATTTGTGGGAAAGCTGAATTACATACAGTTTTGCATCAGTCCACCCGTCATTCAAACTCACCTCATTGCTGGGGGTGCGGCTTAAATTGTATCATCACTCTGTGTCGAGGCATCTGACGTTAGGTGTGAACTCACAGCGTTACAAACAACTGAAGGGCAGGCTGATGGTTAGACCTACATGAAGTTCCCTCGAAATACCTCCCCTGATAAAAACACAGAGTAGGAACTCTTTTGTTGAGAGCAGGATGTTAGGCTAGAGAGGATGCAGATGAATGAAACTGAAAGAGAGATGCCTACAGGGTAAAACAAAAGAGTAAATGCGAAGAGTGAGGGTCTTCCATTTATGCGTCTTCGCATCTGTGGATTGCCAGCCGTCAGTGTTCAGTCCGGCCCTCCATTTGTCTTACTGCACTGTGCTCTGACAATGAACCACCGGTTTCCTTTATTTCCTCCAGTCCAATCTAATGAGCATCTTCTGTGCGCAGGGATGGAGGTTCTCTCCTTTGTGAGGGCCGGACAGGTGTCTAACTGAATGATGAATGTCCTTGCATCCTTCCATAATTGGCTTCTCTCTGTTTGGCCTCAGTCTGGCTGCATGTCTGCCGGGCGGCCACCTCCATCTGTCAATCAAGTTTGCCCCATTGCCGACTGGCTGGCCCTCTGATAGCTATGCTAATGCAGCCGCTGGCTTCTGATTGGCTGCCACTTGGCTGGCCTAGGCTAATCCATTATGGCCCTGACAGTAGTAATCTCCCCCCCAACACCGGGTCCCGTGTGCTAAACGTTATTTGACCGTTCCTGTCACGTTCCTGCTGGCAAACGGACAGCGAAGGTGATGGATGACCCTGCGCAGAGCTCGCTCGTTCATCACCCCCTCTGACTTGTTTGTGTGGCACTGAAAAAATTAGGCACTGTGATTTTTTCAAGATTACTTTTTCATTAAGAAATGCTTCGCCCTATTGAGGTTGGACTGCGCTGGCATACTGGATGGTCTCGGCTGATTTTTACCATTAGCTAATGCCATATAACAATCATAACAATGATTCCAGGAGCCGACTGAATGACAATTCTGACTGGACGTGAACCTGTCACCGTGTTTATTCGGCGCAGTAATTGCGACCGATCGTCGTGATAGATGTAATTAGTGTCCAGCGTCTGAAGTTGACATAAGTAAATATACAGTCGTGGGACTGTGGCTCACGGCCATTAACGCCAATGGTTTGTTTTCTTACCTCACTCAGTGACTGCAGAGGGTCTTCGCACATGCTCCGGCCTGAAAAGAGATTCGCTGAGAGAACCGTAATTGGATGTGGCTAATGCTAACATGGCTGCCGACAGCTCGAGATGTGAGGTCCAATGAAATTCGCATCTTGTCTTCTTGACCAAGTAACTGCGGTTTTACAGCGATACCCGTGGGAAAGAAAATCGCGAGAATTAGCAAAGTCACACTGCTACTAAAATCCGTTTTGAACCTTTAACATAAACTGACGTCCATAACACAGGTGGTAAAGAGAAACCTAACGAATCAAGGCCTTTCCACAAGCTGAAGTAAATACTAATATATAGAAGGTGTAACATGTCATACACACTAATACAAAACAAAAGCAATCTATCTCATTAAATAATTCAGTTAGCAAGTTAACGGCTGTTTCGGTTTGTTGACGTTTGTGTCTTTTTATTGTATAATGCATATGCGTATAAGGATTTTATAGGAGAAACATCTGAGACAACAATTTTCGACTTCAAAGAAACAAATGAAGCCTCCTGAACGAAGAAAGAGCAAAATCGGAGCAATAAAATATTCCCCTCAGAGGGCTTTGGTTCTTTAATGTTATTTTAAAACCACTCATCACTGTGAAAACAAATCTGCAGTGTATATGAAGAGTTCACTCTTCTTATTGCTCACTTTCAGAAGATCTTGTTTACATCGTTAATACATGTAAAGGCTATCTCATATATCTGTCTTGGCCTGCTATGCAAACAGTCAGAAGTGTTTTGTTTAAAATGAACTTCACATAGCCACGGGCTGCTCTGAGCTTCTTCATCTGATGACCCTGTCACTAACAATTATTATTTATTTTTTTCACATTATAACATTTTCATCTTTTATTTCTCTAAAAAACGCCTTGACTAGTTTTCTGGGGAGACTCTTGAGATATAAACCAACAGCCTCACATTTGACCAAAACCAAAGATGTAAAGAGCAATGATAAATTAATAAAACATTGAATGAAGAGGATACATGCCGTCTGAAAAAATGCCTGTTTTGTCATGGCAGGTTGTAGAAAAGATCTCTCTCTGTAGTTTTCCCCCCTGTTTTTTAGGGGTCAGCACGTGAGATTTATGTGATGAGACTGGTCCGCGTGCACTTCCTCTCTTCTCTGGCCTTGTCAGATCTGGTTGCAGACAGAGGGCAAAAACATTTTTCATCCGTGTGAGATTCTCACCACAGGCTTTCATCTGAGCTAACATAATATAGATGCATGGCATTTGTATGCTGGTTGATGTACTGTATAAGTATCAGATTGCCAAGCACCATCTGACAAAAATGATTGGGATGTTTTATTATAAGCGTGTCAAAAGTGTGAGGTAGAAATACTGTGGGTTGTCTTAGTCTACAAAAAATGCAATGCACCATAATGTGACATACTAGTTCATCCAAAGAGTTTTTAAACATAATTTTGTATAAACACAAATGGTACTTGTGTAATTATTATTTTGAGGGTACTTTAAATGTTTGTACTCAAAAAAGGCATTTGACACAGTGTTGGGCTGCTTACAAAATAAATCTGTCAGAAATAATTCAATGGTAACCAGTTACAGAACTTGAGAATAACATGAATTATAAATTGATATGCATTTGTCAAAACGCTGACTATATGGGTGAACTATAAGAAAGAACAAAATAGCCAAACAATTAAATATACAACATTTAAATTCCAACCATAGCTACTGTTTTTAGGATTTCTGGGGTTATAGAGTAAAGGGTGCATGGGAACAGTAGAGTATTCCTGTGGGAAGACAATTCCTGGAGGACAGGTCTTTCTCACTGAGAAGTCTGACTCAGGTGTCAACTGGAGTCATGTCCCCTGGCCAAACCGTAGCTGTCCCCTCCTCGACCCCCACCCAGGGCCCACTTTACCTCCGCCTGGCCCTCTGTCTGTCAGTTAAAGCCGCTCCGCTGAGGCCCGAGTGCAGAACCAGATGTGCTGGCTGAGTCCTGAAACATTCTCTTCCCACTGACATCTTAACCTGAAAGGTGTATGTGTGTGTGTGTGTGTGTGTGTGTGTGTGTGTGTGGGAGAGAGAGAGAGGTCAGACTTTAGCTTGGCCTCTGAGATTGTGTAGATTACTTACGAAGGTGGTGTTTGTTGCTACAGCACTGATTGTGTACTTGGTTGTATGTTTTTATCCTGTACAAGAAGAGCCTAACAGTACAACCACAAAAAAACAACATTTAGCCTAGATTTTTGTTTAGCTTCACTCCATTTCATTTCAATAGAACACTAATCACGAATCAAAAGCCTCTAATAGTCATTATTTGGCTCATAATGGGACGTGCATGTTTTGATTGTGTTTGTGTTTGGGTGATCTGTAGCCGCATTGGTTTTATAATCAAAGTCACATTTGAGTCATGCATCTCGCTTCACCCCTTCACCCACAATTCATCATCTCATTCAGACTGATATACGATATCTAATTTATCAACATATGCCCAATCTAAGCAGCCCCACACATGTGCGAACAATTAGGCAATAGAACAGTTGCTAACACAAACACCTTCTGATAGATGACACTCTAAATGTAAGGCCAAACCATGGCAAACATGACTCAAGGAACTGCAGTATCAATCAGATGAGCAGTGGCCTTTACTGTCACCTCCATTGATTAAAAACATTGTTTGGAGTTTCTGAAATGTGTTGCCAAACTGAAGTCTGTAGACGATTGTGCTGTTTACTCTGAAGGTTCAGAGGGGTGACAATTCCTCTCACAAATGATACACTATGTCACAAAAAAGAGTATAAGAAACATATTGCAGACAGAATAAGGGGTAACAGTCAATGGATGTCTATATTTAAACCATATGTAAAAATATTTTGTCTATAGCATCCACAAGGGATCTGCAGAACAAGACCTTGTTGCTCAGAAGACTTGATGGAGTTCTCAGTTGTGTTTTATTTGTGAATCAACTTTGCTGACAACCTCTGGACAGAGAGGAAAAATGTTGACATGCTCTACAGTAAGAATTATAGAGCTATAAAATGAGAATAGCCAAGATAAATTGACTTCTGATGAAACAAACATTTGAGTTCTTATTGAAATTGAAGAGTTTGAATGCAGATGTGTAAATCTGAGTGCATTTTAAAGATGTATGTGGTGAAGTCTTTTTCTCGGAAGGAAAACTTGAGATGCAGGGGATTTAAAAGGGAAAGGCTCAATTTTATCTAACATTTATAAAACATTTTTTTTTTTTAATATATCTCAAGTAATTCAAAGGTTTGGTCTGTGAATTTTTTTGCGGTTTGAATGTTTTTTTTAAATATTTTGTTAATGAATGATACAAAACATTATAAAATAAAATAAAAACATAATAATAATAATACATAGAAAAATACAATAATATTATGAAATATTATTAAAAAAATGTTTTTTTCAATTTTTATATATTTTGAAATTTATTAAAACTCCATTACTCCAGTCTTCATTGTCACATGATCTTTCAGAAATCATTATAATTTGCTGATTTGTGACTCAGTAAACATTTATTATTACTATTAACTGTGCTTTATATCTTTTTGGAAACCATGATACGTTTTCTCTCTCTTTCTTCAGGATTATTTGATGAAAAGTGAGTTCAATAGAACCAAATTTATTTGCAAAACAAATATTTTGTAACAATTCAAATGCCTTTACTGTCATTGTCATATATATATATATATATATATATATATATATATATGGTGTGCATGCTAAAACAGAAATTGTTAATTGCAACTAGGACCTAACCTATTTTTTATTAAATAATCTACACTAGAACAAAACAAATCTCAAAATAAACACTGAAATGGCTGAATTAAAAGCACAACAGACCCTAAGCACAGTGTGTGAGGCTGTCAGATCCAAGAAAGAAAAGTGGAAATAAAGTTGTCAGGTGAAAAAACCTGGACCGACATGTGTCACTTTAATGCCAAGGCATTTGGCCGATGGTTGAGGTCCACTGTCCAGCACGACTGTCCGAATTGAGTTCCTTCTGATCTTAATAAAAGTGAAAATCCTTCAGCTTCCACAGCTGGGGCCCTCAGCAGCGTGCAATCCTCAATCTGACATTTTTTTTTCTTCTTGGGGACACTTCACTTTATGACACACTTGCCATTGTACAATGAATTTAATGGGGGTTCCGATTGGTGGACATCATAGATGACATCATTTTAATGATACTTTGATGTTATTGCGACATTTTTTACATCCTTCAATCAGCAGAAGCTTAGTCTGTTTTCCTTTGTGAACATTAGAAGACCTGCTTTTGCTCATCATATAGGGAGCTGTTCAACGTTGATCAGCTTTCCGGGACTTGAAAGAGAGAATGCACAGAACTCCAGGCATGTGGAACAATCAGTGTTAAGAGCAAGATAGCTCTCCCGTTGGCCCCATTCTCAACTTTGACCCCTGACCTCTTGGCACACGCACTGCTGTAAATAAAGCTGAAGAGAGGCCTCCCCACCTAATTTCCTTTGGTCTCAAATTTAAACAGCGATCCTTCTGACTGTTCTGTAACCAGGGGATAAACATCTCCTCACGTGGACCAGGTTCTCACCACGAGCACTCAGGAAATCCAGAGAGAGGAGATATACACAATAGAAATTGTGTTTGACAAGTTAAATTCAGCGGGTCTGGACAATTCCTTGGCTGTGTAGTCAAAGCGAGATGTAAACTATTGCTGAAATGAGGAGGGGTGTACGGAATTGCTACTGCCATGACAAGCTGATTCGTAAAATCATTATTGCCATAATTCAGTTACAGCCTGTGATTTCATGGTTTAAGATGTTATTGCACCTAGTTGCACCAGTTGTGATTACATTTATGGCATGATGACACATCATTAGAGACCATCGCCTTTGCTTCAGTCGTAACACTCACTTCAGTTCTGTTTTTACAGCAGGACATGGTTCCAAATCAATGCTGAGGGAAACCAGCCAGAGAGGAAAACCCCAGAAAATCACCACAAATCTGTTGTGCCAAAATAAAGAAGAGAAAAAAATTATGTCCTAGTAAGTAAAATGACGAATAAGCCCATGAACATATTTTAAATAAAACTATTTTTGGCATATAAATATATAAAAGGGAAATGTATTAATTTACTTAGGCTATATTAAGTCTACACAGGCTCACTATACAAGACTTCGACGTCGTCTTTTTTTTTTTTTTACGCCGTTGTGTAAATAAATATTATTAGCTGGGTGTGGATTGTTGGCTTCATTTTATGTTGTATATTTTTGTTGTAGCCTATATGTTGCTTGGTGTGGGAAGTATGACCCATATTTCATTAAGCTGTGCTCTTGTTTCCGGCAGCTTTCACAACGAATTTATCTCTGACCAAGATATACACACTCAGCATTTCAGTTATCTATATCAACACTGGCTGTGCTCGAGATAACAATGCAGCTTTAAACTTGTTTTTATATTCCAGATACCAAAGTTTTATTTTACAAAAACACATCCTACGCTTAACATCCTTACAAAACATTGCTTTATAAGTAGCTATTTGTAAATATATAACTCGCTATTTGTGATTTAAAAAATAAATTTTAGATGGTTTATTAGGTGAAACACATTTTATAATACCTTGTTTGCCAACAGAAATAGCCTTGATGTACATATAAGATATGTTATGCCGTCCTGAACGAATTGTGCACTAAAACTAGCATTTTATTTTCGAATGTAACTAGCCTAGGCTATATCTGGATACGTTCAGCGGTGGACATAAAATAAAAAAAGAAAATAAAAGAAGGAGAAACAAAACGGATTGGAAGGTCTTATTAAAATAATTCCATTATCGAAAGGAATGAGATGAAACGCAAGGGCATTGGGCGTCGCGTTATTGCAGGTATTGTTGTGCCTGTGGCTTCTCCTCCAGCAGCGTAATTCTCCTCATCAATACTGCAGTGAGATCGTTACGCCGCTGACATTGATAAATGACCACCAAACTACAGCATTTTCTCACCAGTACTGCAGGCTAGAGAAACACAAACTGGAGGTCGAAATAAGCAGGGAAACGTCTGCAGGAGCAGTCTTAGCTAAGATATCAAACAGCATGAGAAAACCCATTTGAAAATGTCACCGCCAAATTGCGTTTAAAAGATGCTGGAGATGAAGAAGCGCGCGGGGTTTGTGTTTCTGAGAAATTACACGCGGTACAGCCGCCTGATTTGGAAATATTGAATTAATGTGATTTATTTCTGCACACGTTGCCTCAAACATTTTACAAAAGAGCTCTACACAAATTTTAATATCTTCTAAGATGGTCTCAGGGAGTAGCTGCGGTTATGAAATGATTATTTTACACTTTCTTTTGCCTCTTTGAGGAGACGGTGTTTATGCAGTCGTAAAATTCTCAGTTTTTGTAGCCTATGGTGATTTGTTTTATAATTGCTTGATGCACACGTCTGATATTTACTCATGCAAAGTCATTTTTGAGATAAATGGGTTCGCGTTTCATTTTTTTGAACGGACAAATTATGTAGCCTAATGATTATATAAATACGTTGTATCACAGTTGCATTTTATCTGCAAAATAAAAATAGTTATCTATAGCCAAAATTGATTTGAACTGCATATGACGTCAGGGTTTCGATTAAGTGCATGAAATAACACTCAAAGCAAGCGATTTAACATTTTGAAAATGAAGCATTTATTACAAGAATTCGACTTTTGACTGTGTAGAAATACTATACTGCTTTAAAATACTCCTAAAAGGAAAATGGACAGAGCGGGAGGATCGATCAAGCTTATCAGTACATCAACAAACATATACTCGACTTTTTCCAGAGAGAAAAGCAAGAGTGAGAACGGACCAAAACGTACAACAATACCCCATCTCCAGTTTTAAAGGATCTCGACTGAATGCCTATTTGACATTGATGTGTTTTACAAATAACATTTACATAATTATGTACAATGGAACATCTCTAGTGGTTTCAAAACTCCTCCAGGCATATTTAGCCTTACAAAACCACTGTTGCTCTCCAAATCAACAAATAAACGCACAACTCATTTCCTTAGCGAAGCTTTTCAAATGCGGGGAAGACTTTGTGGTTTGACATACTGGAATTTGTGTCAGATGTGTGCCATAATGATCCCATCAAGGGGTTTCATTTCCTTCAATCTTTGTAGAATCATATATGCAAAGGTCTAAAAACTAGTCAATAACACAAACCCAAACATAGAATATTTCCCAAAATAAAAAATACATCATACGCTCACATATCAGTTCTTGAGGGCTTTTAGCATCTTTTACTTCATTCCACATTTAAATGCATTTAATATGAGCGTGTGCACTTGTGCACGAGGAGGTATGGGATATCTGCGTCTGGGGCGGCCACTCTGTGGTTGAGCAAAAGTGCACATATGGTGTGGTCCCCGTGCTTCTTGACGGTATAACAAGAATAAATAAATAATTTAAAAAGAAAAGATCTCCAATTGTCTTTTCAGAAGTCTCTCTTTTGGCACAAATGCTTCAAGTCTGTTTTTGTAATGTTGGTGCTCCTGCAGACAGTCCTTTGGCTGGAGATATGATGGCCAGATGATGAGGGGTCCGTGAGAGATTTGGGAGGTCGTGTGAAGACAGGAGGTGATCGGACAGGGGCGTGATCAGGTGAAGATGGATGTGACGTGACTCCTCATGCCTCTGGCCAGCACTGGGACTATTCCTGAGGCCACCATCAAAACCTAAAACCCAGAGTGAAAAATACAATATTAAGAGATTTAACATCTGCACTGTGAAAGCATAAAAAGGATTATTCTGGGTATGTGCTGATTATATATATATATATATATATATATATATATATATATATATATATATATATATATATACACACACACACACACACACACACACACACACACACACACATATATATATATATATATACATCCATACAAACATACATACATATATATATATATATATATATATATATATATATATATATATCCACTTTCATGCAGTGGAAAGCTTCAGTGATGTTAAAAGATCTTTATGGAACCATTATATCAAATAAAGAACCTTAATTTTTAAGAGTGTAAATGCCTTACTGTATCCTCAATTTTTCCTTTATTTGTATTTATTTTCAAATAAATTATTTGTGTGTGTGTGTGTGTGTGTATGATTATCAACCACAAATGCTGTCAATTAAACTTAACTTTCTCCCAATTCAAAATATACCTTTGAAAAAGCATACACCTGCCTCTAAAATCATAAATGTGTCTCTATCCGCTTTACGCAGGAAAACAGATCTTCATAATGATCCCAACGATCCACCAGCGTATGGTGTTTAACCAGAGCGAATTACGGACGGGGAAACATTCCTCTAAATGATGCAATTACAGTAACGACTCAATGATAATTCAATCAAAAAAAGGTAGGATTAAATAGTCTGGAAATTATTTAGTCTGCATGTAAGCCAGAGCTCCTGGTATCTCTATGTGTCTGAGGCTTCGGTGGGGGGTGTTAACCTCCGCTCACCTCCCCGCTCCTCTCCCTTCATTAGCAGAGGCTGAGGTTGTTATTTGAGAGGAAAAGGGCTGTGTTGGCACGATTGGAGAACTGGATGCGGTGCCTATTTACATATAAAGAGCTCTATTAATCAAGGTAAGTGTCATTATGGAGGGGCTCATTGGGCAGCACAGTGTGGGTATTAAATAAAATTCTCCATGCCAGGCCGCCCGCGGCGAGCGATACGTCTTGATTTGTGGACTGTCAGAGACAGGCAGCGAAGATGGAGCCGGGGAAGAAGGTGCGTGCGCGTGTGTGCATGAGGGGGGGGGGGGTTGTGTCGTCAGAGAGCGAATTTCCACCATAATCAGATTTCACACGCCGAGTGAAAGGAGAAAGAGAGGGGATGTTCTAAGTAGCAAAGCGTTTTCTTACGTTTATTGTTTGGGAAGCGGGGAGGCGTTTACATGTAGTGCCACTGTCCATCCATACCCATGTTCATACCCATTCCTCCCATGGGACCTGCGAGATGGAGATAGGAAATTAAGGAACAATAAAACACATGGAAATGCTTTCAGCATTTTTATAACAGCACTAAAAATGACTAACGTGCGATTATAATCAAAAAGTGCAACATACCGCCAGGCCGGAGACCCATGTGTTGTTGGCCGTCAAGCACAAAGCCGCCCATAGGCTGACCATCAGGGCTGTAAGCGCTTCCTTGACTTACTAAACACACAAATACACAAGTTCTATGTGATATATGCTCAAATTGTGTATAAAGTGATTGTAAAGACGGTATAAAATAAGCCATCACTTTACCTGCTCTATTAGACTGGTCAATCATGGGCTGCACAATTCTTCTTCGAGCATTGATAAACCTGTCAAAGAGAAGACAGGGAACACATTTACTAAATCTATTTATATTACTGACCGCCCACAGTATATTTTACTCTTATTTAAACACTCTGGACTTTTACTACTGCAAGCTTTTTGCTATGATTTACTGCAAAATATCCCTTAATGCAGTGCGATTTCTCCTGGGCCGTTGGGTTAATGGACCTGTCAGGAGTCCACAAAAAAGCTAATGTACTCTTTTAGCACCGGACCAAATAAATAGTCTAATTTATAATGTAAACAAGCGGAGGTTTTGTTAATAAAGAGATTTTACCACCTTTTACAAATTGCGTGTGAGAAAGCTATCTCTAGATTTCTAGTAGCAGATAGTAGCAAACAAATAGATTTATTTGATTTGTTGTGTGTTTTTCCTTTCCTCGGCGAGTCTAAAGATAACCTCTGGTTTTAAGACTTGCTTTAATTGTGCTTCTTGCTGCAATATATAAGCGAATCAAGTAAAGGGGTCATTGCTCAATAAATATTCAATTGATATAGCATTGGCCTTGTAGCCTCAGGGTATGATTAGCCTAACTGCTTTTCAGACACTAATATGCTTCAGCAGCTCGTAACAGAGAGGTAGGAAATGCCCCTGACACGCACTGGGGGAAGGACTTACTCATAGACAATGATTCTTAGCCAAATGTTTGTGTGCGCCTTATTTTTATTTTTTGCAGTAAACACATAATGTTAAAATACATTGAAAACAAAGCTAAAAAGTAAAATAATACAAACATTTTGTAAAGTATTTTTTTTTCTGATGTCTACTGGCAATGGTTATAGATATCAAAGTTGTCTGCTAACTGATATTGTTGATTGTAGTAGTGTATGCTATCCAAAATGAATGTTAATATGGCAGTATATTTGATAAAATAAGAAAACAGAACTATCTAAATTTTATGGTGTAAATGCATACAGAATTATGCATTTAAAAAAGGAAAAGAAACTAAATGTAAAACTTAATTCTGATAATAAACTAAAGAAAAAAAATATATGTATACACATATGTATATATGTATGTATATATATATATATATATATATATATATATATATATATATATATATATATATATATATATATATATATATATATATCATTAAAGCCAAATTCAGAGATATCAAAGTTATCGGAGTATGCTATCAGAAGTTAAAACATTCTAAGTATATAAGTTATATGGTTTAAAATGCATAAATAATAATAAAAAAAAGATACAAATGTCATGAAAGAGGGAAAAACTAGATTTGCAACTTAAAATCTAAATTTAAACTTAAATTTAAAACTTAAAATTCTTATGATTTATATTGGCAATGATAGTATACACCAATTGTCTTCTTAAGAATATTGTTGGTTTGTAGCCATATGGAATTATGCCTTCAAAATAAATCCCAACCAAATATATAGAAAGAGTCCTCTCAATCTTCAATCCTCCATATCATACATTCACATTCTAAGAAAAATACATAAACTGAGTGCCACATTTGTGTAATTCACTAACATCTTTTACAAACAATATGGTTACAAAATGAATAAACGTTCAGGAGAACTCTGGTGACCGAACAGCATTCCGGAATGCTCCGACATAACATTTGACAACTTTTCTAAAAGTCCCTCTGAGACCCTGGGCAAACCTCATCATTGCTCCTATTCTCACTTTTATTTGTCTCATTGGGGCTTTGAACAGCGTCTTATAATAGTGTGAGAAATCAGGATCACCAGACTTGAAATGGAAGTGTTAGAGATCCCTAACCCCGACTTCTTAACTGAGAGGTCAGCCTGGCGAGTCAAAAGTCAAAAGTCAAAGGTTACTCACCAGTTATTCACTTGTAAGATGGTGAGGCCTGTATCTTGGGCTAGCTGCTTCTTCTGCTCTTCTGATGGGTAGGGGTGCTGCAAGACAGAGTCAACAAGAAAAATTATATTAATGTGTAAACACCTTCTGCAGTTAATAACACTGCTCTCCGATGATCCATAAAGCGATAACGAATGGAACATGCAAATGTCTTCATTTTTTACAGTTGTGTTTTTCTCCTCGCAGTCTCCATCAATAAAGCAAATCAAGATGACCTGACTTTTTCTTAACAACTAATCTGTTTAAATGACTAATGACCTCAAGTGTCAAGTCTACCCGCCCCGTGCGAGACTGCGGGCAAAAACATGGATCCCATATGACTCTTTCAGGAAATTACATCGTTATGTATGATAGACTTCCCAGATGCAGCCCTGAGTTTGAGAATTTCCCTGCGTCTTATTGGCTGAGCGCTCGTGGTTTTGTTTGACATTATTTGACATTACTTGACAAATGATCGAGTGGGTGTGAAAGAGAGACAATGGAGAGTTTTGTTTAGGGTTGAATAGGGCTTGGCCCTTGGTGGCCCCGTGGTGGCCCCTGGCCCCTGATCCTCTTGCTCTCACTGTGAGTGCAGAGGGAGGGCAGCAGATGGCAGGCAGGGGTGAATGTATAGACAGCGCAGGGTCGTGGGTGTACACCAATTTTGGCACTGTCACGGCTTCACCTCCCGTGGTCAGTGGTGAGGGATGAGTCCTGTTACATGTCTCGTTCCCTCTCTCTCACACACTGACAGAGATTTCCCTGCTCGCCTCCTGGCTTGCTAGCTGTCATTGTGTTGATGAATGACTGTAAGCTCCGCCCCCTTTTCTACACAACCCAGTGACAGTCGACTGCGAGCTGTGCTCTGGGATCCATCTTTAAACTCTTATCACAAAGCTCTCAGCAGGTTGCACTGCGATTGTTCTCTAAAATTTAGCAAGGAACCCACATGCTCAAAAGACTGAAGCAAGCTCGCTTTTAAACAATCACTCATATTTGCATGAGTTCCATTTATGTCTATTAAGATGCCCCCTCTTCGTCCCCATTTGCATGCCAAAGGAGGTCTCTCTATCTCGTCCCAGTGCAACTAACAGTTATAACTGTAATGTTCCACTGAATCTTAATGTTCCACCTTTCTTTAAGATTGGCAGCATAGGGGGTCTTTATCGCGGACCTCTGAATAGGTCACAAAAGATGGAGGCTTAGACCATATGTAAGAGCCCCCCCATCTCAAACTTCGCACACTGGCTCAAAGTAGAACCCGACAAAACGTAATCCTGCAGCTTTTATTCAGCCCTGACCCCAAATGAATGCATGATCGCCTGGGTGTTGCAATGGGGGCCATTCAGAGGCCAAAGTCCCCTTTAAAACCTTTTCGTCAGAAGACACATCCTGCAATGGGAAACACTTTTGCTTCACAAATCACTCTGAAAAGGAGCTGGGAACAGAGAGAGGATAATTCAATTAGGCTCTCTTTTTTATCTCTAAACTCTAAAGGTGGGTAAAAGGGAAAGGATTACTATGTGTACAGGACCTGTGTAGCCCTTAGAAAGTGCTGGAATTCTGAAAGAGAATGGAAAACAGGAAGACGCAAGAGAATGGTGGGAATTTGAGGATGTGGACCGGTGAAAATGTGTCGAAATTCGAGTAGGTTGAGAATGCCACAAATCAACCCAAAATCTGAAAGTTTTGGGGAAACGTACTCAACCCCTGGGCAAATAGGGCGCTTGGTTTTGACAAGCGAAATCGATGGGAGGGCCGAGAGACAGATAATAACACACCCTGCTAGTTTTAATGCAGTTTGGATGCAGGTCGCTGAGCTGAAAACAGTGGAATTGAGCTAATTCGCCAAGAGACGCGGTTGGACTCTGCCTTGTGTTCCAAAGGCTTCCAACTTCCGACCGGAATATCTGAGAGCGTCTTACCGTGAGATGCTGGAAGAGCCACGCCCGCATGATGTTGGTCGCCACTTTGGGGAAGATTCCTCTCTTCTTCTGCCGTTTCTTGTCTTGGTCGTCTTCGTCCCCTGTTCCCGGAGATGCCAAGCTGTTATCCAAACCATCTCCTGATAAACAACAGTGTGGAAGCAGGGCGAGAGAGAAAAAGCAAAAGAAGAAAGTCACTTTAATGAGATAAAACATCACCTTTAGTTGTTTATTTAGAGCAATCACCAGTGCCTTTCACAAACACGATGTGAAAGAGCCACGCAGGGGGGCCTGTTTTGATTAGCAACAGTAACACAAGGACCGCAGCGAGCAGGAGTATCCATGCAGTGAGAGAGAACGCTAATCAACAGAGCAAGATCTCTCCCGCTCTCTCTCGCTGTCTCAATGTCAGAGATTTCGAGGAAAGCTCTGCACCAACCCCAGTGCTATTAATTCAATGTGAGCTCTGTCTTTGACATGGGGTAATGAATGTCCAAGCTCTATGCTTGAATGGGGAATGGAGACCTGGCACTGCAAAGAGAATATCTGATCTGAATTAGCGCTCAAAATAAAGTCGAAAAAACTTGGGAAAAACATAAATAAAGCAAAGCCTGTTAGTGGTTGTTGAGAAAACCGTTAGAAACTGGTATACAGCGCAGGGACAGAATGATGTTAAAGTGCTAATTTACCACTTACAGTAGCCTCACTGCAAGACGGATCTAAGTTTAGTTAGTGGCCACGTACAAACACTGCAGATAGATACCGTCGTCATTTCCTCAAAACACCTGTTCTAAACATACACAGAATATGATTGAAAGCATATTTAAGTTATTCAATGAAGCTCATGCGATCTCTGGGAATCCAACCACAATGTTGTTAGTACTATATATAATTTTGCACTATAGGAATGAATGCTCAATTGTGTGTGTGTGTGTGTGTGTCTATATATACATAATTCTCAAATTAACAATATTATATTTATATTATATATTTAGCTTCATGTAGGTGTAAAATGTTAACAATATTTAATTGAAAAATAATTAGGTATATATATATATATATATATATATATATATATATATATATATATATATATACTGTATATATATCACCTATTAAAAATAAATAAATAAATAGATGCATACATACTGGCTTAACTAAAATGTTATATATATAAATAAATAAATAAATATATATATATATATATATATATATATATATATATATATATATATATATATATATATATATATATATATATATATATATATATATATAAAGATTTTAGAAAAAATGAAATGCACAAAATTGCTTTTAACTACTTTTAACTATTTTTATTTATTTTACATTGTCAAATGTGAGAAGTCGAAGCGTTCATAAAAAATACTAGTCTCTAACTTGTAAATGAGAGTTTGATAGTACGTGATTTATGTTTTATTTTATGTTCTTACTATTCGAAAATGCGTAATTACGGTAATTCCGACATGACGTGAATAAGGCATTTACTGTAAGATCAATTGATGCTTAACAAACAATGCATTTTGAACTGTGAGCTCTCTGATAACATCAAGCCTGCTTTCATTCCATTACCATCCAATCTAGTTTAAGATCAGAGCCAGGCAGGAGGCCGCTTTTAAACTAAGGTTTCCGTCTTGTCCTCCTCCCCACCCTCCTATCTCTTTCTTTCTGTCTTTCTATCTCTCTCTCCCGCTTCCATTAACTGTGCATCAGGCAAGATGATTTACTTTTAACAGTCATGCTTATTTTTCTTGCCCTGAGGGTAGAGATGCCTTGAAAGCCTGCCCGGAGGGTGTGTGAATAATGTATCTGAGGGACTCCTCCCCGGAGGCGGGACAGGAACCCTACTTTTCTTAAGATTGGCCCTGCTGTGTCTCCTTGTTTTTGGGGATGCATCAATCAAAGGCGACTGTATGCGCCATATTCATGCATTAATATTTCAGTTAATGAATAATGACATTTGAATATAAGAAGGGGGGTGGTAGATGGACTTCAGGCTGGCTGACTGATGCCATAATCAAAATGCAAGTCAAGGGCAGGGCAGTGGTCTCTCACTGTCTGTCTCTACACAACACAGACTGCTGTTTCTTCTCATTGTGCTTTCAGGAGTTTGCATGTTGATCACAGACTTCACTGCCTGAGACAAAAAGGGTTTATTTAAAAAATCTGAACAATGAAATGGAATTTACAGAAAATAAGTTTTCAGTTTGTTTATAAAAATCAAATAACAAGAAATGTTAGCAACTCTTGACAATATTTAGTAATATACTTGATAATATCTTATATTTTGGAAGAATTGAAAAGGGAAGAAAATTAAATATGAAAATTAATATTCTAATAAATGAGAAAAATAGATGTTTTAAGTGTGTAAATAAAATTCAAATATCAAAAGAAAAAAATATGACTATAAAATGGAACAATAATGAGTGAATATGTAAGGTGATTTTATTTCCTTCAAATTAAAAAAATAAAAACTTAAAAAGTAACACATTAAAGAAAAGTAAAAACTGAAAATGAAACTGTATAAAAAAGGAAATAAGAAAAAAAAGTTTTCAGTGTGTTTAAAAATATCAAATATGTGCTAAATAATGACAAAAAAGAACAAAAACTGTATAGTATAAACTGTAAAGTATAAAAACTGATGACTTCTAGGTAAGAAAAAGTGAAAGGTGAAATTATAGTGATAAAAGAAAAGAAAAGAAAGGAAAAGAAAAGAGGAAAATGATATATAAAGAGAGCTGGGTGAGATCCTTACATCTAAGGAAGACTCAAACACCCCCCCCCCTCTCCTCGAGCCTCTCTCCTCCTGTTCCAGAAAACGAAGGCCGCAGGGCTGATCCAACCCGACGCTAATCGCTTCTGACTGTTCCCTGGCAACTTGGCCAATGCAGCCTGTGTGACTGCACTCTCTTTAAAGGCTGCTGCTCTCTGCAGCTCCCTGAGCCCTACCTCACTCCCCAAACCCAGAGTCTGCACACGCAGCGCAGAGGGGGGCCAGAGCAGCCTGGAGGAAGGCTGGAGTTAGCCCTCAGGCTGTTTAGGGAAAGACAGCACCCTAAGACATGGAGAAGAAGAGGCTTCTAGCTCCATTTTTTTTCACTTTCCCTCATACGTATAAAGCGAAACTTCTGATTGGTTTCTGCGGAGACATGCATATAAAACAAATCACATTACAGTTTCCCACATCCTTCAAGCCGACCCTGACGGCATCCGTGTCACATCACGGTACCTTCAGCGTCCGAGAGATGACAAGGTCCAAAGCTAAAACGCTGGTAATTAGATGAACGGGAGATAGATGAATGTCCCGGAGACAAAGGGGCCCGGCGCAAACTAGCCGGGTCTGATGACTGCCACCCAGCACGCATCACAGAATAAATCCTGTTTGCTTGCTTAATGAGCTCGCCATGACCTCAATCTATCACGAACTATACTTCTCCAAAGGGGCCATAATTTTGACTACTGGACGCAACAGACTGGATAATTACTGGACGAACGCAGATGATTTTGTTCTCGCTAATCGTTTCGCTTAAAGCATATTGATTAGATGCTCTTATCCTCTTGTCCCCCGTGGCCATGATATGATCTGGAGGACCATGGGATTGGACCACAGTTGGGTGGTATCGACGCCTAAAACGCAGAGGCATCGGCTCTTGACACTTGTTGTTGGTCCACTATACATCATGCTGGGATTTAACCTCCACTGAAGGTTCAGATATAGATGTAAACATCCTGTCTCAGCCTGTGTCTTTCAGCAGCCTTCGAGGTGAACACTGGCCTGGAATGTCCTGCAGCTTCCCTTTGTTCCCTTTCGGCCTTTGTGATGGACATTCCTAGGCTCTGCACTCCCACCAACACGCACATGTTTAGGATAGCTGTGGAAAACCCCCCCAACGACCATCCCGAACCCACCCTGAGGTGAGTCAGCAGATCTTAAAAACATTCGGGAGCACCTCTCTTTCCTTCTTAACCTAGCATGAAGGTTTCTCAACAAGAGAAACTTCTACTGATGTGCAGACAACAAAGGGACCCCCCTACAAGAGACAGGTGCTTTGAAGAGCCCCGGTAATCCCTTGGACTCGGGTTTGGGTGACTGACGTAACACCCCCCGTTCACTTGTAATGGAAAAGGTGTTTGTTTTACCGATCTCTTGAATGATAAAGGGAGGAACAGCGATCCAAAGTGGCTCCTGGAGGAGCAGCAGGTAGATGTCCCTGATCCTAACCCAAGCTCTGCCTCTGATCACCCCAGATATCAACCCTCTATTGTGACCGGTATTTGAAGTGCTCTGTCCTTCAAGCCGGCAGGGGTCATTCCTCTTCCCCTTCTTCAATGCACGCTCTTTGAGGTCAAAAGGCCGTGGGCCTTGGATGTCCTCCCACTGTTGTTTAAAAAAAGCCTGGTGTGGGGAAAATGCCGCCACCCTGATGCTTTTCTCTCTTTCATAGCGAGTGGCACTGCAGAAACACTACTGGCATTGCTGCTATGCCAAACATTTTAAAGATGTCTTTCACGCTAAGGCTGAATTGTTAAATAATTACAATCTGGCTGCTGGTCTTCGGTTCTGGTTCTCTTGTCTTGCAGAAAATCCTGCTTTGTGCTGCATAATGGTCAGGCTATTGATGTCTCATGGTTAAAAGGAGGCGAGAAACCCTGAAGGCTATTTTAACTGAAGCAATTATACAAAAACTGGTCGTTAAAAAAATTTAAGTAATTAAATAAAAATCCCCCAAAAAGGTAAACAGTGTTAAAGGACAATAAATATGGAGTGGCAGGTTGCAATATAAATTAAGAAGAAGAAAAAAAATGTGACATGCAAATGGAAGATCTGGTAAATTAAATTAGACCATTAACCTTTCAAGAACATTAAACACCTATTGTGTCCACAGGAAAATCGTAAAACCGGCTCAGTGAACCATCGCAATGATGACACGAACAATGACACATGACTTTGATTAGTAAACACTGTTTACACCCATAGGCATTCAAAAATATGAATTTAAAACACTGAACTCTGCAAAATACTACATAGAATAAGTGCAATTTAAGCTGCAAGTGTATAAGAGCTGTTTAACACATTTTTTATATAAATTCAGTTATATTTAATAAGATTTACACTTGAAAAAATCAACATAGATGTCAACATTTTTAGGTTAGCATTTTTGCAGTATGCTATGTATGAACATTAAGATGTCATTAAGTTAAGATGACAGTGTTAGTCTTTTCAACAAATCATATCATGCTTCAGGTTGATTCAGATAGGATATTCTTATGTAGGAACACAATTTAAGACAAAATACTACTTGATGCCTGGATTACAAATTAAGATGACAGCATAAAGCGTTTTCAACAATGCATATTATGATGTAATAGCAAAATTGAAAGGCTTTCCTACCTAGTTCACTGCAGTTGTCTCCGCTCTGAGAGGCATGTCCCCCGCTGGAGGGTCCTGGGGTGCCGACTGAGGGAGTAGAGTGAGCGTCGTCCATGTCTCTCCAGGATGCTGGATTCTGAGGTTCAGATACACGAACATCCAGAGATTAGAAATGTTAGCACATACACATGCTATTTTTAAAACAGCAAGTTTTTTAACAGCTAGTTACCATGTCTGTGCTAAAATATTAGTCTGATCAAATAACAGACAGCATAAACGCCCGAACTAGACAAACTAGGAACACTTTTCCTAACACAAGACCTATGAACCCTCAACCACGGTAACTGCTTCTCCTGATGTCCGACCGTAAATGCTCACAAGAAACCAATGGTGTCCCCTTTTTAACCAGAACAGGGTACAAAGCACTTAGACAGGCTCAACATGATGGCAAACAGCAGCCGTTCCTCTTCAGGCCCTCAGCGTCAGCTGTTTGCCTGATGGTGATCAGCTAAAGAGCTCTAAGAAAGGCCAGAATAAGCTCCTACAACAATAAAGCTGTGTGAATAAGACCCTTCACTGTTTTCTCATTAGGGCACACAAAAGCAGTCTGTGTGTTTAGGTGTGTGCGTGTGCTGTTAATAATGTTTCAGAAGGCCACTGTCTCCCTTCATCACCTAATCCAAATTGTTTTGTGTCACACTGCACACTTGTAAATCGATAAGGCATTACAGGAGCATCAATAAAAGATTACAGTTATCGTCAAGTGTACAAAGGTACATATTCATCAAATAAACTTCTGCTGACCAAGTGAAGGTATGACGGTTAGACCTCAGCATCCGCGGTTCAGATCTATTTACAGGAATGGTGCGGATGGGGAAAGTCGTCTAATGTTTTACAAGATGGAAAATAGAAGGACTGTAATGTAAGAACTATTACGGGCGTTTAACGTCAGTTTAAATCATCTCAACGGCTGTTTTAATCGCTGTTTTAAGTGTGGAGAAAACCTCTCTCTTCCCATTTTGACCTGGAACAGAACTAGGCAGAATATAAAGTTCTGTTCTTTTTAATTCTGTGGTTTTGTTCCTGTGACAGGGGATGGTGCGTTGATAATAGGAAGCCCAACTGTAAAGAACACACTGTTGGTCTCTGAGTGAAAAAAAAAAAAAAAAAGACTCCCCTCCTGCTTGACAATAACAATCCAATCAGTTCAAAGACAATAGCGCATTCACGTGCAAATGTAACGTTGATCATTAGGGCTAACAGAGGGCTGGACAGTGGGGGGAAAACCCTGACCCTTAGCAACACCTGCACCCAACACGACGGGCTTCATCAACATGATCATCATCATCATCATATCTCTTCTAAAATAAGATATGTCCTGGGGCACTGTCTTAATGATTCATATCAGTGCAAAGAGAAATGGATTTAGATAATGCTGTTTAAATAAATTAGCATATGCAACTAAGTAATTACTCCTCTTTCTTTCCAACTCTCTCTTTATTTCTAAAATATATTGTGGAGATGAATAACTAAGGAAGCTAAAAAGACAAAAATGCAAATGCATGGCTACAAATCTTAAGGTTAAAATATAAGTAGGTACAATACAAAATGAATGGCATTTGCACTTGCAGTCCCATAAAATGGCTGTATTGCAAATGCAAACAGCTCCACTGTTTAATTGGCCTGTTTTATGATCTCAAAGAAAGCCAATTAAAACTCACGTGATCTGCGAGATTTGTCGAGGATCCCGAGAGGTCGTCGAAGTCGGACTTGCATCCATCCCGATCATCAATTACCAGGTCAATGGGCATTTTGCCCTTCAAACAGCTAATATACCGATGGCAGAAGTTGTCGCAAAGCTCGTGCACCTGATTCAAAACCGAGAAAAAATAAAAACAATAAAACAAATTAGATTTGAAATGTGTTATTCGAACAATATAGGCTAAAATTATAATAATGCAAAACTATAATAATAGTAATAATAATAATAATAATAATAATAATAATAATAATAATAATAATAATAATGTACATACCTTTTCGAGTTCTAAAAGATGGAATCGTAATACTTGTATTGACTGTATCATCTAAGGAAAGAGTAAAATAATGCATGACATATTTGAATAAAAATAGAAACAACAACAACCAAAAATAATTAGCCAATAATAGTAACAATAATGATTATAATGATAATGGGTTAATAATAATAATATTATGCTAATAAAAAAAAACCTTCAAACATCAAATCTTAAGACATCGTTGGTTATTCTACACGCGCGAGAAATCAGACTCGAATCAAAAGCTTGGCACGTCTGATATTGTGCTGGCTTTGTAATGTTATGACAATAGCAGAAGTGTAAATAGGTTCCTCTAGAGACGACGCTTTGAGGGAGCCCTGGGCGAAGACCCCCGCGCCCTCTGATAACACGCGGCCTCATAAATCACTAAAGCTTCCTTTCTTTCACTCAAAGAATCCGCACATGGAGCTTTGAAGCGACTTTACCTGGAACAAAATCTGCGCCAAACAGCATCTCACACTTACCAAATTGTCCAACTCTGGATTAGAAGAAAATAACGGCTTCTCTGCCCGAATCTGTAAAAATGTCACACGTTTGTCGTTTATTATTATTATTATTATTTTATTTTTTTTACAAATACACCAAACGCAAATAACAGTTTTAGATTTCCCACCAATATTGAACTTCATCGGGATGACCAAACATTTAATTAAACCGTTAAACGATATTTCTTTTTCAGTCAACAAGTTACCTGTTTGGCAAACACAGCGATGTCCTCGTTAAAGGAATCGGATGAGCACACATCTCCTCCAGCGACTCCAGGCTCTCTCGGTGTGCATGTGGCCAGCTCGCACTTCTCAAACACCAGCGCCAGAAGCGGGAATAACGGGTGCCTTCGAGATTCAACAGAAACATCTGCATAAACTTACACATCAAAACACTTTATCAATAACCGAGCAATCATTCTGACGACAGTAATGGAGTTTTATAGCTACTTCCATAGCTTTGACGGCCACATAGTTGCACTCGGTTAGAGACCGATATAAAGGCGCGCTTGAATTTTTATAATAAAAAGTAAACAGTATTTTAAACCTTTAAAAAAAAAGCCGTGCATTATTTACATGTCACAGGTGAATTTACTATATCAGACACTATTCTTTAAGATCGTAGCTATATGCAATACTGTAATAAAATAATAAACTACAAATAATTGCATTGTTAAATGCGGTGCAATAATGCAGCAGCCATTTGAACAATTAAAGATTGTTAACTATTGTGTTACGCATGGCTGCAATAAAGTAGCTACCCATAAATTTGGTCCTTGTCTCGTTTAAGAGCATCGTTGACAGCCGAGCCCATGCTGCTGGGCATGATGCTGTGCGGTGCGTGGGCCCCGTAGTGCTGGTTGGCATGAGGCGGTGGCCCGTGGTTCAAATGATGAACTTGCGGCAAAGGCCGAGGCGCGTGCGGATCCCCGTACATGGACGCCGGGACCCCAACTCCATCCATACCGCCACCATAGTGGGCAAGGTCTTCGTACTGCATCAGACACAAACGGCATCATTGGCAATTCAATAAACAAACATACGTTTAGGCTACTTAATTCAGCTTTATACAAATATTAAAAACAGACCACGAGCAAACTTTACGACTCAAGTTGTTTACGCTGTGGATTTGTAAGAGAACGTACCCGTTGAGCCATCAGCATATGAAGCTTCTGATGATGTTAAGTGCAAATTGTGTTCTTATCCAACGAGGAAGCAATTTGAGTGATTTAATTCCTTTTGTGCATCCGGTTTAAGAGGACTAAACTGTCGGTAATCCGTTGAGATGATAGAGCCTGTCCTGTGAGGAGTTTCTGATCGCTTCCTTTTCAGCCACTTTCAGTTTTTGACCAATTCGACCGAATTGCCAAACTCAATTTGACGGATAGACTGTATTTGAATATAGGTTACAAATATTTGCTTTCACTTGAAGCTTCTGACTAACTAATGCAATTTACCCGTCACAGACTTCCTGTAGTCACAAGAACCTTTCCAAATTCTGGGATGTTCGTGTCTGGCAGGGCAAACACTGCGAGGAAAAACTATCCGGATCTCATGGTCCCTCTTCGCGACCCACGCTTTGCCTCGACTGGGATTGTGTTGGTGATTTGGAGCAGGTTCCTCTTGAAGAGACTGAACCCCTGATGACTGAGCCTGGGAAGCGTGGTGGGTGTTACCAGCTCGACACCTCTACATAAAGCAAGAGAAAGAAGAGCGCAATGACCACGAGCTGCCAGCTAGTGCTCACATTGGATACGCGCACAGATGACGCACCACCATCCTCTGCGTTTTGTTACTAGGGGTGGAGTGTCTTTATTTTTAAAAGTGCTAAAATCAGATCAGTGCTCTGGGAATGGACCTTATTTCAACAAATTGCTGAGCATCACAGCATTTGAGCCTTTGAAAATATATTTACCACAGACTATAAATTTTAACTGTCTCGTTTTTTAACTGTCCTTCAGTACTTGCGCGTCATAAACAAGTTATTACCTTTATATAGTTAAATAAATAAATACGTTTTTTCATTTTAATTTTTGTTTTAACTTTTGTAAGTATATCTGTAAATATGACTTTAAAATATAATTAACAGATTAGATGTCTTTTTCTTATTTAGTAATGAAATAAACTGTCTGAACATGAGTTCAGTTTCATGTAAGGGTATAGCTTCACGTTGTTTTTTATACAATTTTTTTAAAAGGAAACAATTGTTAATGTGTGGAACAAAAATGAATTTTAAACGGGAAACTATATAAAACCCGTGCAGTTATACATCTTCCAACTATTCCAAGCGCTTTTGCGCATAAATGACACTGAGGGAATTCTGCACGACTGTCTCATCATCATATTTAAACGCCTATAAAAGAAACGAGATCGACCGGGATGAAAACACAAGCTGAAGCATTTAATTTGCTTCGCATTTGACAATTGAAATTGACTTTGAATAGTAATTTTTATCATGTTGTTTTTAAGTTATTATTTATGGTTTAAAACAAATCGCCTCATAGGCTATTAACAAAATAAAGAAAAAATAGAGAATTAGCACATATTTTAGAAATTCTATTTATTTTATTTTAAATTTATATTAAATATTTAATTTATATTTAAAATATAAACTACAAATGTTACTTTTGGTCAAATATTAAATAACATTTCCCGGCTGTAGGCTACACCCTTAGTTTTTTACTTGTGTGATATTTGTTAAATGTAATATTTTATTTTACTTTCATTTGTTATATTAGTCCCAGTTTTTTCGTTTAATAATAGGCTAATAATACAACAATAATAATAATAATAATAATAATAATAATAATAATAAAATAATAATAAAAGGAATGCTGGCATTTGGGCATTTAATAAATAAATCTCTCGAAAGCTATTATGGCAAGGATGCGCGGAAAAATACTGTTGACAGGTTTGTATTGTTTATGTAAGATGCATTTCTTCAAAACAGACGCCGAGAATAGCCTAACAAATAAATTCCCACATACACTTTTGCAGTGCGGCATCATAATAAATTAATTTAATTTAGATAAACGAAATGGTGGTAATTGCGTCATTTTTAAAATCAATATCAGTCATGAAAAAAGACATATTAAAAATTTAAGAAATAAACAGCTTTTGCAACTAAACAAATTAGTTATTTGAATAATGTTTTTTTTAATTGTAATGAAGATATTTTAATTGTAACTTTTTAAAAAAAGAAAATCCTCAATTTGTTATGAACATTTTCAACACGTTTTTTAAACTACCTTTAAATGTCAGTGTTCGTCGCCTATGTTGGTGTGATGATAATCCGCTTTAATTTCAAAAGTATTGACCTTTGCTTGACCCGTCAGGATGTGTGCTCGAGCCGCACGATACTTTTCTTCTAGTTCTTCAGATCCAGCGAGAGTCCTGCAAACCTGCCGCTGGGCTCCAGTTTCACGTGTGCTGTGCTTTCCAGCGCAACAATCATTTTCAAAGTCACTTTACCTTCTATCCCCACCTAGCGGTGCATCTGTCTTTGAAAACCACCGAGCAAAGAAGCACGAGGAGAACGAGTTCGCGTTTGAATTCTCACACTGGAGCCTCATTGTCGATGGAAAACCGAACATATTTAACAAAAAAGCATTAGGCGATATTAAAGTTGATCATCACACACGCATTTTGCATCGACAAGAAAGTGCAAAACGCGATCACAAAATAAATATCAACCACATAAAAAAAGCAAAATAAACAACTTAAATGTTCCAAGGCAAAGGATGAGAGAGCCTTGCAAGGTGAGGTCGTTTATTTACTTTTCAGGAGAGATGGGAAAGTTCCTTGCTTTCATCAGTCTGTACATAATCTCGCGCGCCCCTCTTTGAAAAGCAGCGCGCGTGAATTATTAAAGGCATACATTTGAATTATAAATACGCTAATGATACCGACACGGGCTGAGCGCGCCATGCCTGAGGCTAAATTCTTCCGATGCACATTATTTCTTGGCACTCCGACTTCATTTCCTCTCCCCTTTCTCTTTCACTTCTCCTCCTCCTTTGTATTTCGCTCCCCGCTTACAGTATGCATGGAAGATGCTGACTGATTCATGCTGTCACCCTCCCTGCTTTAAACTGTAATGAGTTGCCATAGTCTGAGCCTGTGTGCATCCTCAAAAACCTAGTTGCACTATTCTCCTGCCAGCCCCCCCCCCAAAAAAAATAAGCAGGAACACACACACCCACCCACTCACCCACACAGGCCTGGCAGAGAATCAGATATCATCCTCTGCTGTCCTGAACATCATTAGCGTTGTCAGGACAGGGTGAAGCGCATGCATGGCCCAATCACTCCCCCCTTCTCTCCTTTGGTGGCTGCTGATAAATATGTACATATTCGATATATGCATGTATATATGCAGGGCATGCACGCTTCAGAATAGGTATCCGGAAGGGATGACAATGTAGTGACCTGTATCTCACACGCTGCACATGTGGAACAAGATTTATTGAGCACTGTCATTTTGCTGGCAGGATGCAGTGTGTGTACATCCAGTGTGTCTTCTGCGAGAGAGTACAGGAGCAGCCCTGTAAAAACAACACAATGTGTGTAGGTCTGGGGGAGTAAAGCCAGCGCATTCCAGCTCAATGACTTACAGCGCATGTGCTGACAGCCTGACCTCACCAAAAAGAGATTCTCTCCAGCCTCTCATAAAGAAGCCTTATCCATCCTCAAAAAAAAAGGGGAAAAATGCCATATTCCCTAATGCTTTAATATACGTTTTTCTCTGTACGTTTGGACCCCAGTTGTTTTCATTATGACTGTAGGTGACCGAGAACACTGAAATAATCTTGAGGGTATATTAATTCACTAAGAATGCCAAACTTTGATTCAGTTTAGGTCACGGGCATGTATAATAAAGCATCCAGGAATAAGAACATCGGTGATTAAATGAACACCTTTTCACACTCCATCAACGTGTTCATTAAAGGTAATTTTTGGGACGTTAGAATGGTTTTTTCTGTCCCAGCTAAATATGGAGAGACCAGGCGTAAGGAAGCCATATGTAGGTTGAGTGCTGAAAACTGTACACAGCCAATGAAAAGACTAGTACTATTCACTAGTAACTGCAAAGAAAAGGCAAGCAACACATTGAATTACGCATGCAATGTTTATGAAAGACTGAAACAGTATTTTCTTGGGAAACAAAAATCTTATAATGTTTTAAAGAAAAAAAGGCATTTTTACAATGCTGTTGTTCTGTTGTGCTATTAAGTTAATGTTTGTGTAAGCATCCTGAACAGTAAAAGATCAATGATGGGACTGTCGTTTAACTGACCAATGAGAGAATATTTGATCGGAAACCTGTGTGAAAACAGTCATTGTTTTTTAGCTATAGTGATGAAATAAATTAACTCTATAATGGATTTTCAAGGTTTAATAAAACATTTGTAAACCTAACAGAAAAGGAACTGGTAAGTTTCTGCCAGAACATTAATTAATTAATTAATTAATTCATATATTTATGTTATTTATTTATTTTAGTGCTGGCAAATCGATTAATTGCGATTAATCACATCCAAAATTAAAGACTGTTTTTACATAATATACAGTATATGTGTGTACTGTGTATATTTATATGTATAAAAACACACACACACACACACACAAACACACACACACACACACACACACACACACAAATAAATATTTAAGAAAGTGTGTGTGTATATTTTTTTTCTTAAAAATAAACCTGTATGTGTGTGTATTTATTTATACATATATATATAAACAGAGTACACACATTTATTATGTAAACACATTTTTGATGCAATTAATTGTGATTAATAGATTCAACAGCACGACTTATAATTTTTTTTCAGAGTAAAAAATACACTAACAGCCTTTTATCACTTTTTAAGGTAAAATAACACACTTCACTTTACAATTAAGAACATTAGAGAAAGAAAGAAAGAAAGAAAGAAAGAAAGAAAGAAAGAAAGAAAGAAAGAAAGAAAGAAAGAAAGAAAGAAAGAAAGAAAGAAAGAACAATACTTTATGGAAAATGCTCTAGTAATTTTCTGGACATTATTGTTTTTTTTTTAATAGATTTTTTTCTTATAGTATAGAGAAAAAAAACACACAAATAAAAGCACCACAATAAATAACTTATAAAATAAACAAATAATAATTAGAAAGAGAGAGAGAGAGAGACAGAGAGAGAGAGAGAGAGAGAGAAGGAAAAGAGAGAAATGTGGTTCAAGCACTGGAAATTTAAGGCAAAAAAGAACCACTGCCATTAAATGAATCCTTCCATCTGTAGAAATAAGGAAACAGGGAAACAAAGTAGTGAAAAAGGACTGGATTTTCATCTGCTGAGAGAGGTATGAGGGAGTGGAGACCATTACCATTATTCAGCTTCATGATCTGTGATAAATCAAATTGTTAATGAAAACCATATACCCTATTAATCATCACTGTAATCAATCCAGTGCATGTGATTAGTCCTTTCCCTCCGTCTGCCCCGCACAAAGGAGCAGAGTTCATCTCTCTCCCTCTCTCTCTTTCTCTCAGGATTGGAGGAACGCATGTGTGTAGATGAGAGGGAGAGATGTTAGAAAAGATAAAAAGACAGAGTAGATCATGGTACGTTTTGAGTCATAACAATCTCAGGGCCATTCTAAAGTAACTGTATTTTGTACAGTAAATGGTTCACACAGGGAGGTGAAATATAATAAAGAACACTATAATTCTGTGTGGTAATTACACTGTCATTGAGTGAGATCACTGAAACACCCAGACACGTGTGTGTGTGTGTGTGTGTGTGTGTGTGTGTCTGGGTGGTAGCATTAATGCATGGAGATTTCATTTCTGAAGAGTGATTATTTGATCGTTCATTTCGCTGAGATTTATATCGTGTTGACTATCTGCAGCCTGCATCCCCTCTCTGGTCTTTAATAATTGGAAATTAAGACATTAATCACCCTCATCCACTGGAGGACATGTAACTACGGTGTATCAAACCTCAACCAACCAAATGCACAGTCCATTAAATATATATGGCTGCATTTATATGATCTAAAAAAAGTGTAATATCATTACAATTTAAAACAACTGTTCTCTTTTTCAATATATGTAAACATTTAATTTATTACTTTCATGCAAATATGAATATTCAGCATTATTACCCCAGTCTTCAGTGTCACTTGATTCATCAGATATCACTCTAATATGTTCATGTTTTATCAGTATTAAAAGCCATTGTGCTTAATATATATATATATATAACAGAAATAATAATAACATTTAATTATATATACACATTGAATATAACTTATATGCTGTATGTGTGTGTGTGTGTGTGTGTGTGTGTGTGTTATAATGAAATAAAACTAACGTCATATTTTATCACTTTTATTCATACAAAATGTATTCTTGTCTACATTTGTAAATTGTTCATTTTTTATATTTAAGCATAAACCTTAAAATTAGAAGGTTTTCTAATAAAAGCATAACATATATTTAAATATATTTACTTACCTTGTAGTATATGCACACAATAGATATCTCAGTTAGTTAGATATCTCATGAGGATCTAAATAAATGCAAATAAATCTGAATGAAAAGATAATTAAAATAGGGGTACAGTTGCATTGCTCTTTCAAAACTTCTAATACTACTACTTCCTTTGAATACTTTCTATTTTCCATCATCCTTCTTCATCCCAGAAGATCACATAACCAGATACTATTAAAAATGGAGTTTGTTTAAGTCTCACAGTGCCGTAGTATCTTGTGAAAAATGTTTTACAAAATTATTTGGCAGTTATGTTTTATAAAAAGCAGAGTGTACAGATGGTTGGCTGTGATTATTTTTACATCAGCCTAGAAGTAATAATTTAATAATGTGCTCTACTGACAGCCCCGAATGAAGCGCACAAAGATTAATTTTTAAAAAGTAAAAAGTATGGGGAAAAAAAAACAAAATGTATGATTTAGAAAGGTCAGAAACGCTCACAAGAGTCACAGAAACTTATGGATGTTAATAAAGCTCAATGCTCTCAAGCATACGTGAGTTATGCATTTGACTGTGTTTACTGTCACGTCTCATGAGCTCCTGATTTGTCAATTCAAAGGTAACATTGTTCAGTCATTTATGAAGATGAGGAGCCTGACTGGGTCATGGAGGCTCTTGAGGACCATCATAATCATCAACATGACACAAGTCCTGCTCAGCAAAGCTGGTCACACGCTTTTGTCACTGGGAAACTGCGTTTTAATAATTCCTTGTTAGCGTTCTTAAACCAATTTCTCTGAAGAAAGTAGGTCATGATTCAACTATTTGTTCACTTGCAAGTGTGTTTTTGCATGCAGTAAAATAACCGTGTGAGGAGCAATGCAAGTTATATATGTGAAAATGTCAAGTTCTTTCAATATGTCCTTTGTAAACTTTCACTTAGGTGAGGAATCACATAAGCACAACACTAAAAAATATGACACCGTTTGCCTCAAGTGGGAAAATCCTTGGCCGATGGGTTAAACCATAAATGTCTTAAACAGTGAGGCAACATTCATATCTTTTGAAAATGGCACTCTTAAAAAGGTTAATTGGGACATTTTGTCTCATTAAATGCTATGCCTTTGGGCAACGATTAATTTCATCCACTGACATGTGCATGGGCATAACCACATGATCAAGAAATGCCATGTTCTGCCGAGTGTGTGTGTGTGTGCTCTGGTTGGGGTCTTGTAACGATGAAAGTCCTGTAGTCTAAATTGTACCTGTACCACCATCTAGTGGCAGCTGGCCAGCAGTGATACAATAACTCTCAAATCAATAATAAGTGAGCTCTTCAAAAACACATAAATACTGTGTGTAACACATAGCATTCAAATATCAATCAAACAAACAAATATCAAATAACACAGAGACAAAAATCATTGTGTGGGCCAGGAATATTGATTATTTTTAAGATACATTTGTAATTTCCTCATTCAAATTGTAAGAAGTGGAAAGCAGGGGAACTGATATGTGACCCTGGACCCTGTCATAAGGGCAATTTTTTTTTTTTTTAAATCAGGATTTATACAATCACATGAAAGCTGAATAAATTAGCTTTACATTGATGCATGGTTTGTAGGATAATACAATGTTTGGATGAGATACAACTATTTGAGGGTGCAAAAAAAAAAAAAAAATGATGAGAAAATCACATTTAAAGTTATCTTAGCAATGCATATTACTAATCAAAAATCAAGTTTTGATATATTTATGGTACAAAATATCTTCATGGAACATGATCTTTACTTAATATTCTAATGATTTTGAATCTATAATTCTGACCGACATAATGTATTGTTGGCTATGCTACAAATATATCCATGCTACTTATTACTGGTTTTGTGGTCCAGGCTCACATACAGTATGCGCCATAAAAATTAAATTTCTGAATGGACATCTCAGGACATTTATTGAATAGTTATGCTTATATTAAGTATATTAAAGTTTTATTACTGAACTATTATTGCTGAACATCAATATTTGAGATATGTATTTCATCTCCACAGTTTTGAAAAAGTCAAACGATAATGTTTTGTTAAACAGTGAGCTCATTTTATGTTGAATATTTGATTTCCACAAAATCGTTCTGTCTGTGGATTTGTGTAGTCCAAACTCTTTAGAGATGGCTGTGTAAACTTTTTTAGCCTGATGAGTAACTGAAATAATTTTTCTGAGGTCCTTAGAGATTTCTTTTGCTCAAGCCATGATTCACTTCCACAATCATGATCAGAGTTTAATAGATCCATGTCCTGTAAATAAAAGAGCGAAGGAGAGAGTTGAGGGGGAAAGTCAGCCTCCAGATCTGTTTCCCAGTCTAGCAGGTCCCCTTCTATGTTCAACAGTCCCAGACGTATAATTAGCTCAGCCTCAGCGCTCTCACCGTCCATGGCTTGTTTCCCTGCGGTGGGTACTGTTGTGATCCTTTATTCACCAGAGTCCACTCCAAGAAAGCAGGATGAAGAAGCATCTTTGGGTGACGGCACCCTGCTCGCGGGGATCAAGCTTGCATCATAGAATGAGCAGAGCGCCTCGTCCGGGTAGCTGGTGGTGTTAGCTAACAACAGGAACAATCTTGTATGATCCTCGAGAGATCTTTCACCCTGCTCCAGCAGGAGGAGGAGGTATTCGGGATGGGTAAATGCATACATGAGTGGAACAACAGAAACAAAAAACACAGAAACGTCAGAAAGATGAGAGAAACGATGTGTACAATCAGTAATCTGTTAATCAGCAAAACACAGAGGTAATCCAATACAGGAACGAAATGCAGACACAGGTCAAGATGAAGTAGATCCCACAGGGGAGAAACGCACAGACAGGAACTAAAATACAAGGGGTAATTGGGAACTCAAGTGCATAGAATGACTAATCAAACTAAACGAGGAAATGAACACAACCAAATAAGGGAGCACTACAACAGAAACTGGGGCAAAACAGGTCCATGATCCTGACAAAAGGTACTTAAAAAAATACATAAATAAAGATAGCACAATGCTAGCTTTTGACTAGTTTTGCCGATGGACCTCAGATTCCATGGGTTATGCTGAGAACAGTGATAGCAGTTAGACCAAACCTGCTGTCTGGCATTTTGGAAACCTGCCTTTTTAAAGGGGTCATATGATGCAATTTCAATTTTTCCTTTCTCTTTGGAGTGTTACAAGCTCTTGCATAAAAAAAGATATGTAAAGTTGCAAAGACTAAAATGTCTCAAATCCAAAGAGACATTCTTTATCAACATTAAGACTCTGCCACACAGCCCAAAACGTCTCGTTCAAACACACCCCCATTTCTGATGAGTGCTTGCAGTGTTCAGCCAATCACAATGCACTGGGTCAGTTGGCCAATCACAGCAGACTGCACTTGATGGAGGGAGGGACTTTTAACGTGTTTGAGAGAGGTATAGAGGACCTACAATAATGTACAGTATTTGAAAAATAATGTGGTTTGTGAATATTAAGGCATGTTAACATATTCTGTTACACCAAATACACAAAATAATGATCTTTAAAAAAACATCATATGACCCCTTTAAACTTCTCTTAGACCCTGGGTTCGATTTAAAAAAAAATTAGACTCAGATAATCTTAATGCCATGTGGGCAAAAAGCTTTCACACTGATTTTTTGCGTACTACGTCAACAAAGTTGAAGGCACGTTGCCAAACTGGATCTGAGGTTTTATCTCTGCAACACTGGCATTTTGACAACAGATTTTGTGTATGTCGTTGACTCAGTTCCAGTTTGCTTGCAAACTTCCCTAAACCTTTCCCTTCAGGGGAAACCCAGCTGCCATTTTTAAGTGTTTTCCACTTTGTAAAGTTGATAAGAGACATTTATATAGACAGACACTCAACCTCTCGATTTTGATGGATGGAGAGAGTTTACTTTATATGTACACCTCAGGCCGCTTCATATACCACAATGTAACATGACTTTGAGGTCACCACAGATTGCATTTAATTTACCATCACCTCAAACAGCTTTGTGATATGTTTATTGTTTTATATATATATATATATATATATATATATATATATATATATATATATATATATATATATATATATATATATATAATTAAAGCAGCCTAAGCATGCCTATACATATAGAATGCTCAATCAAACAAACATTCAAATTCAGCTTTTTTCAAGGATTCTGCCAGTAGTGGGCGCTCATGCAACATAATCAATGACTTACATCAGAGTAAACGAGACAGAGGGAACTTAGTGAGGGAAGGACATAAAAAATGAAGTGGAGCTTAACAATTGTCACCCCACACTGACCACACCACATCAGTTGGTTGCTAGTGCCACCTATTGGTCAAAAATGATAAGCAACTGTGTCACATTACAAGTGATTTTATTTATGGGCTTTCAAACATTTCAACACACATTTTCAACCATTTCAACACATCTGTAATTACTATCTTTTTTTCAGTTGGTCTGCCATATTTAAGATTTGAAATTCATTTTTTAGGTTTGTAGGTAAAAAAAAATTCCTGTTTTATTTGTATTGTGTTGTACTGTATTATTCTTGTATTTATAAACACTAAATAGAAAGCACTTTTTCAGTGACAGTCACAAAGTTACTGCTATTCAAAAGACGTACCTACTCAGCACCTGGGATTTTCGACACAGACTAAGTTCTCATTTTAGTTTTGTTTCATCATTTCTCAATGACATTGATATGTTTATTTTCTTTGTCATTCACTGTCACATGATATAATATCTGAACATTTCTCCCACACAGATTCGACACAATTCTGTCATAAAATCAATAACAATAGTATTACGTAAAACTACCATACCTCAGTGTTCTATTGTTATGATTCATTCCCAAATGCACCACCAGCTCTGTGTGAGTCTCTGAGTGATGATGTCACCAGACTAAGGGTAGTGGGAGTCGGACAGATGCTTGACCTTCATGTCTGACCCCTGCAGTGGTGGGGTCGGGAGGGGTATGCTTGGCTGGACACGACAGTGCCATGAACACTAATTGGGTCAGTTGGCAGCACATGGTGACCATCCACATTCAGACAAGCGTGAATGATGCTGAAGTACATTCATAAAAATTAATCTCTTAATTCAGATAATTGGAATATTGTAGAATGACAGACTGTGACACACATACACATATACAGACCATATATGATGTTTAGGGTTAACAAACAAACACAATAAAACTACACTGCGGACATTCAGAAGATAGTCTGAAAATATATGAAGGTCAGTTTTGACTGACAGTTTTAAGCTTCGCTCTCATTTCAAGTCGGAAGATATTACATATATGATTTAGCTGTTGCAATTTGTTGGTAAATGATAAATATGCTTTGAATTGGTTTCGTTTTATATTAGAGAAAAAAGGAGTGTGACAACTTGCCCCAAGGTGTAATAATATACATTACCGTTCAAAATTTGGGTTTATAAAAACTCATTCTAATATACTGATTTGCTGATTAGGAAACATTTTATCATATACCTTCAATGACTAATGTTGAAAACAGCTTAATAATACTGCTTAATAATTTTTGCATTTATTTCTATCAGAAATAACAAAATGGTAGTGTGGTTATATGAATGATGTTGCTAAATTATGATTATCAAACTTCCTCTTCAAAAAAGAGAGAAAATAAAATGCTCTACAAAGTATAGGCTCTAAATACCTGGTTGTAAACGTAATTTATTCAATTATTAGAGGTCACGCCCATTCAAAACTCAGATTTTTGAGTTAAGTGGAGTTTAAATGGAGCTTGAATATTATATATATTTTTAATATATATATTTGTTACGATCACGGTGTGATTAGTGCGGCTAATAATCAGCTGCTACAATTAACAATTCTCTATAATGAAACAATTATAATTAGTAACATAATTTATTATTATTATCATTAAATTCACATTAAATACAAAATCAGTCGTATTGAAAATTTTATGACGTCATCCACATCAGGTACTTTAGTAAAAAGACGGATTTTATGCGTAGATTGCATTAACATTAGGCTACTTTGTCCATCGCCCGTTATAGATCAATAACATGATCTATAGAGGTGGAAAATGCATTTACTAACACATATTTGAGAATCGAGATATTTCATGATATAGTTAACATGTTTGGGAACATTTTGAATAATAATAATAATATTCATAATAATAATAATAATAATAATAATGAATAAAAATAAATACAAATAATAATAAAAAAGAAATCTAACTAAAATGCCCACATCAGATACTGTATACAGCGATATGGTGGCTGCTGTGTCACGAAAAGCATGACGAGGACCCCTCAAAAATAATAAGTGCATGACGTCCCTGTCAATCATTCACGTATCATCAATAACAACGATTAATTACTAACCAAGAAGAGACAGTAGCCTATATGGAGATTTTACTATTGCTGTGATCTTTGCAATTTGATTTAAATGAAGAATGCGCTTCCAAGAAACATATCTTAGCCACAAGATGGCGCAAAATCGGTTTCTTTCAAATCTTTACGCTTTAAAAAATAAATAAAAATAAATGTCCAGCAGATGGCAAAAGAGATAACATAATGATTACACTGTTACTTACTCTCATACTATATTTACGTTTGGGTTGTCATGGTGGGTTGAATCAATTACAACGCCAGTTTACGTCCCCTTGTTCTCTCTTTTTTATTAGAATAAAGTATGTCATTGTGAATTTTGGATTCTACAATTTTCTGTGAGCGTTTCACTACACTTTACACTTGCTTATAGGCATTAAAGTGCTAATATAGAAGATTAAAGTTCAGTGTTTGTTGTCAATCAGCTGCAGTCAGAACTGTATTAGTGTTACTGTCCAAGGTGCTGAAACAAACGAGTCACTGGAACTGCCACTATATTTTTTCTGAATGTGTCATCAGACATACGGTAGACTCTAAAAGCTTTGTTAATTATAAGCGGTATTGTGCATAATAATAATAAAATAAACAAAGCTAGTATATAGTTGTATTTTTTGTGGACATGGTAACTGATTGCAAATTTCTATAGATACCCAAGTTGTGTATGTGTGTGTGTGTGTCTTCTGTCAATCAGACTATTTCACAGTATAAATGAGGGAATCCAATGTGCAGCATCTGGATGATGCAACATCAAGCCTGGTGCACCACAACATCCAATAACAGTCAGCAAGTGCGCAACTGCACATTTGCTGAGGGGTATGCAAGATCACTGTTGGCTTCCCCTGTATAGTAACCACTAACACGAACATCCATAGAAAACTCTCGGGACAAAGGCATGAACCCCCTCCCCCATTTTCAATGCCATAGGAAAAGAAAAAGAAAAAGCTAAAAAGGAAAGTGGGCTGTATAACATCCCCTTTAACTCCTAAGAATATAATGATTCCATAATAATGGTTCTGTGTCTGGCCTGTTTGGCTGCCTGTGTGACAATAAAATGTTAGATGAAAATACTGTTTACAGCTAAACAACAACAAAACCGAAATTGTAATATTTGCCCAAACAGATTTGATCTCTGACATAGTTTATCAGCTTGGTTCTCTTTCGTCAAATGTTCATGACTGTGTCAACAATCTTGGTGTCATTTTTTATTCCAATTTGAGTTTCAATAAGCAGATTAGTGCCATTGTTTCTTTCAGCTAAGATCTATTGCTAAAATCAAGACGATGCTTTCTAAGAAAGACCTTGAAACTGTTATTCATGCATGTATCATCTCAAAGTTGGATTATTGTAACTCTTTATACCTGGGTTTGCCTAATTCACTTGTAAATCATTTGCAGATGGTTCAAAACGCAGCAGCCAGGCTATTGACTGCTAAAAAGTGTCAGCACATCACTCCTGTGCTTGCCTCCCTCCACTGGTTACCGGTTAAGTCCCGGAATGATTTTAAAATTATGCTTTTTGTTTATAAAGCTTTACATGGACTTGCCCCTCAGTACACCAGTGATCTTCTTGTCCAGTACAATGCCTCAAGATCCTTACTTTCTTCTGTTCCTTGCTCACGTTAGAAAACTAAACCTGACCAGGCTTTCTCATTGGCTGATCCCAGACCTTAGAACAGTCTCCCTCCCAGTATTAGATCTTCTTCTTCTGTTTCTATTTTTAAATCTTCCCTTAAAACTTATCTGTACACTTTTTGTACATTTTGGGACTTTTTATTTAGAAAACTAAAAGGCTCTACCTACAAAGTTGAACTCTAAGCAGAAAGAAACTGTTTTATGCACATGTCTTTAAATGCAAATGAGCTGCTGCTCTCACCTCCTTTTCCAGAATAGGGCTGTGCCTTTTTAGTTGGTACCTCAGATCTCTTCCAAAGAAACATCTGTTTGGTTCTGATTATCATGTCTATATAACGTAAACCATACATTTTAAACCATATTAGTTTAATATTCTGGTATACGGGTTCCTGGGTGCACACACCTAAAGCACTCACACAGATGTGAGTACTAAACTAAGTTATCTTTCATGTCTTATTGTGTTTAGACAAAAATACACAATGTCAAATGTCAAATACACAAAAGTATTTATTTATTTATTTATTTTTGCAAGTTTACATTTGCAGTTCCCCTTTTCTGTGTTTCAGGCCACTGTATGCCCTTCAGTTTGAGGCCCCTGGCAGTAAGAAGACCCCAGGGCACTGGCCTTATTGGCCCAAGCCACAATGTATTCCTCAATGATAGACAGGAATGACGTCACTTCACTCAAACTTTCTATATTCTTAGAATCCAATGCATTTTTATGATAGCCATTTTGAGGAATTACCAGAAGCCCTGTTTTTCCATGAGACGTCTGGGAACAGCTCATAGGGAGATACAGAGGACCTGAGATTTAAGTTCGAAAATGCTTTTACTGTGGACTATAAAACCATATAAGCTGGCAAACCACTGATCAGTAACATTCATCAAATATCTCTAGCCTAGTTTGTTGTCATGACAGTCCCAATTTGACTATGTCTCAGTATTTCCCATCAGTCCTAATCCCTTTAACTAAATAACAACCCCCCTCCACCCCCCGTTGTGGGGAACATCTAAACCTATTTTCACTATAAAGGACCTTTTTTGTAACAAAAAGGTTCCATTGATGTCAAAGGTTATTTATGGAACCATGGACGCCAGTAAAGAACCTTTATTTTTAATATGTACAGCACAGGAATGGTGCCAAGAGGTACCAAGGATGATAGATGACCCTGCCCCGTCGCACCTATACACCTTTTTGCACAATGTTGTTTTGGTCCCAATGTAATTTAAGCAAAATATTTATGGCCAATGCTGTTAGAATGACAGGCCTTTTTTGTAATTGAAAGATTTCCTACAAAAAACTTGGAATCCAAAAAGGGCGATAAATTCCCACCAAGTTAGTTCACTTTGCTTACTGCCACCATAAATGTCAGTCAGTGTAGCACCTACTTTGGCCCAATTATGACGAGTTCTACTGGAATTTTTCTGTTCTCATTTCATTTGCATATTGTGTTTGCCGGAAAGTTGTTATGGTCATCTGTTAAAAGTATATGTTTAGGATTTATAAGATACCACAACCATTTTTAACTGTGATAATAATATAATAATAAAATAATAATAAATGTTTGTTGAGCAGCAAATCTGCATAGTATAATTATTTCTGAAGGATCATGTGACGCATAAGACTGGAGTAATGATGCTGGAAATTCACTTTGAAATGACAGAAATAAATTACATTTTAAAATGTATTAAAATACAAAACAACATTTAACCATATTGTAATATTTCATATCCTACATATTTAAAAGTTCCACTGTTTGAAAGAGATACCATATTGATCATATATTGAGCAAATTGGATTCATTATGTAAGGTGATGACTTCATATTTGCGTTGAGTGCTGTAATGCTGTAATGAACAGGTGGAGTCAGTGCTTTACTGCAGAAGCTTTCTCCTTTTGGCGTCTAATATTTTGCTGTTACATTTCCATTTTACCTGGACAGGAAAGAAGGTTGACCATTTACTGACTAGCAGGCTGTATAAATGACACTGGCTGAACTACATATGGCAGACAGAATGAGTATTCTCTGACTACACACCAGCACTTGGCGCAACAGTGCAGTAGAATCGGGTGAGGCAAGAGGGGCGCCTTGCTTATAGCTGGAGCCTTATGTGTGGTGTCTCCATACTGCTGTGGCAAGCCATTTTAACATTTATTCCTTTCAACTAACTAACATCTATTTTGGTGTTACTAGAGCTTCGTTTTTAAATTACTAGTAGGTCAGCAATCTTATTGGCAGTAATACTTGTTATTTTTAGATTAAAAAGGGTACCATCTAAAAATAACTAGTATAACTGCCAATTTTGACTGATAAAAATCCAGTAATGACTGATATTAGTTAATACTTATGGAATTCTGTTCAGCTAAAATATATATTTCAGGCTAAACATGTATGTTTTCCAGTTGTTGCTGGTACGTATTAAATATTCACTAATGTAAGCACCAACTAGAATAGGCACTAGCAACAACTGGCCTTCGTGCTATTTGGAAGTGAATAAGAAGTAGGATAAGAATGTGTAAATTCCTTTTTTTAGGACATGGAAAAAGCTGTGTCAGCTGTGAAATCAAGAAGGAATAAAGATAATCTGGATTACCAGAAACACAACTGGACCCACCTCCACTTGTACACCTTATATGGCAATGTGGAAGTAAGCTATTTTTGTAAAAATGTCAGACTGATTCATTATAGGTACTAATGTGTGGTAAATGGCAAAAATGGTAAGCACCGCCACAGCAGAAGAAGATCAATGCCAACTTCTACATCACTGCCTCTTTTAGTCCTGCCCACCAATTTGTGTAGGAAGTGACTAAATAATGAGAAAGGCGAACACAGGTCTACGCAGAAACCAAAGGATAAAGATGGATCAGAAGACAACAAGAAGCTGTGCAGTGCCGAGGTGTGGAATATAATATTTGAATTGCCTTCCTTCTTATCCCAGCATTAGGAAAGGATTAACTTTAATTTTAATGAAAATTCAGACCAATTCAGTTAAAAACTTGGTACTTTGTTCACTTCATTTTACCACAGATTCATTTATAAACAAGGCCCAATTCAATGCAGAAATTTTATAAAGACTGAAATTAAAATATGATGCTGTGTTGACTATATTGGACCCAACAGTAATGTTGTGTCACACAAATATAAGTAACTGTTTTTATTTTATTTATTTATTTATTTTTATGTGCCAAAACTTTCTGCCTTTTCAAATATCATATCACATCCAAAAGACATACATTTTCAATAAAAGTGAAGGAAATAACCAAGAAGTTGAAATTTAAGTATCAGGTAGGGTTAGGCTAGGTCTAGGTATATGGTTTTATTGTCCCAATAAGGTGACATCCATTTAATAATTTGAATTAAAATTATAATTTACAACCAGTACTTTATTATTGCATACTGTTTTAAAATGTACTACAATCCTCAGGTGTAAATAACTACAACTATTTGCATTAAGCAGTATAAATAGAAGGCAATCCTTCACTTAATGTAAATAGCATTGCTATGTGCACTTAGTATGCACTAAATAGTCTGTATAGCTATTTACGTTTAGTGCAAATAGCTGCTGCCTTAAAATAAGCGCTAAGAAAAAAAAGTTAGTTAGGAGGATAAATGTTAAAACCGCTTGCCATATACTGCGGCTGTTTAGAAAAGCGTTCTGGATAGTCCATTCGCGAAGCGCTCAGACGATGCCCCCAACAGCGCGTGGACTTCTGCTGCACCTTCACTGTTTACTACACACACAAAAGGTCTCTGACGCTTGGAAAATGGTGCAATTGGCAAAAGGCGGAGTGATTTGGAACTCTTAAGTACCACGAAGAGACAGAAGCAAATTCCATGCCAGTCTAGCAGCACAACAATCGCTCCACTCGCCTGAAGATGAAGATGATCTCATGCTTGTGCACGTTTACCTGCCTGTCTCGTTTAAAAACAATCTCTTCAAAGAAATTCGCTGCATGATTCAACAGTCACACCATATCTCTTGATAACTTTATCGCTTTTCGACCATTTCATGAATTAAACTGCAATCCAAAATGAAATTTCCAACGGAAAACCCAAGGAAACCAGGGAACTGGAACCCTTCACCAGGTAGGTACTTTTCGTTTTCAAAATGCATTTCCAGTGGCATACATGCGTTATTTTTCGTACTGTATCTTTGACATAAGTTATTATGAGCATAATGAAGCATACATGCGCTCTGGCAGTCAGCTGTCATATAGAGTGATTTAAGAAACCAACTAATTCAATCAAAAGCACTTTGACCCTAGATGCGCAAAATGATGATGGGATACCAGTGGGTGAGGTAGTTGACTGTGATCAGTAAGTGGTACAAAGGTTTAACGTCTCTAATTTTAATAAAGGATCGCATTCTGTCTGTCTCAGTTTTTCAGTGTTCACCTTCATTAAGATTCACAACCACGCGTTTCAATCACAACATCGGTTGATGCTAAAGAGGTGTTCCTCACAAATCACAATCACGACGTGACCGAGAGACCTGCATGGTCGATGTTTGCTGCAATAGTTTAGCAGGGTAGGAGAGGAATAAGTCATGAAGACGTCTATATGAGCAATTAAAGCCTACATTTTCTAGAAATCTTCAACAAAGGTGCATCATAACGCGCCTCCAATTCTGCGAGTACTATACAGAAACACGAGAGATGCATAATGAAGCGTGGGTGACGCGCATTACCTAATCTATGTACAGGAAAATCACACAAATTCACGATACTGGTTTATATAGTTAAATGCGTTGCAGATAATGTCTTACGAAATAATAAACATACTTTTTTTGACCTTCCAGAAAACTTCGACTTAGTTTTGTGATTTATTTATTCATTAAAGTTTGGTAATAGGGTATTATTATTATTATTACTTTTTATTTTAGAATATCTTTGACCGCAACAGCTCCTTTATATAATGCAACTACATTTTAAGTCACTGTTGTCGAACTATACTTTAATATAAATTCTAATGAATAAGACTTAATGCTCATCTAATTATTTGCTCTTAATTTAAATGAAAAAATGGATATATATAATCTGAAGGTAGGGTCAAGATGGCTTGTAAACAATAGGTTGAATTGTCACAGTAATTATTGCGGTCATGCTGCGGCCATGGTGTCCACATAAACAGTTGTGCTATACTACATCATACTGAAGGCAAAGGGATTGCCTGAAGAAAGTTGAGGGGAAATTATTTGAGGCACAGTCTTTATATGTGCTTTTATGTGATTAATTAGTTCCTTGGTTTATTGATTAAGCCAAGAGAAGTGTGTGTGCAGACATGTGTGTGTGTGTGTGTATGTGTGAATATGCAGCAATGATCAGAAGCTTTGGGACTATTACATGTGAAACACCACCCTTTGCCACCTGGAGCGTTTACATTAATGTAAAATCATCATGTTTTGAAATAATCAAAATGAACACAGGAGCAAACACTAAACTCGAAAAGCAAATTACTTCGATTTTTGCTTCAAATAAGCTAAATGACAACATATATCAGTGGTTTGCAGTACAGAAATGTATCGCTGGTCTGTGTTGATAGGATAGTGGACAGCAGGGAAAAATAAAATGCAAAAATAATAAAATGCAAATCATTATATAGTTTAGCAAGTCTCATAGGTTTATCAGCTCTTAAAATAGGAGAAAATGCACGTCTTTTTGACGTCAGGGCTGTGAGTTCAAACTTTACGGTATTGTCGCAAATTCATCTGTCAGTTGCTAGAAGCCAAACAAGTAAGATTCCATCATGAAGAGGTTGCGTGTCATGCTCTCGTCCTCGAAAACTATGAATGAATGTACGCAAGGTAAAAAAATACGACATAGACTACATTAACATTAATATTTTTTTCACGCAATTTAAGATTTTACAAACATTTCTGTTTTGATTTGTATAAGTTTGACCGAATGTTTGATATAAAATCCTGAACCAAATCCAGTGTTATAAATGATCACATACATGGCATAAACATATTGTCTCTTTTTTAACAGTGCCAGTGCAGACCAACCTGGTGCCGCCGAAGAAGGTCCAACCAGGGATGTTGCAATCCAGTTTGGTGCAGGCCAGTGTGGCCACCATGCAGAACCCCATGGGTTGTTCTTTACCTCGCCTTTCTGTCTCCCGGCCCGCTAGTATGGTGGCCAGCATCGAAGCGGTGGCAGACGGCTCAGCCCTCCTCACAGTCATGAAGTGGAAGACTGTCCTAGCTGTGTTTGTGGTGGTGGTAGCGTACCTGGTCGCCGGCGGTCTGATGTTCAGAGCCCTGGAGCAACCCTTTGAGAGCAACCAAAAAGACACAATCACTTTGAAGAAAGCAGCCTTCCTGGAGAAACATAGCTGCGTGACCCGAGATGAGCTGGAAGAGCTCATCAAGGTAAAACTGTTGCTCATCTGTAGTAGAGCTCGGCTAGTGTCCCTTGTGGGATCTCAGATCTTGTGTAACAATATAGCTTCATCGATCTGTCTGACATGCGAGCTTCACTCATGCAATAGACCAGGGCACAGCGGTTGGACATTCTAAATGGAGCAAGTGACGAAAATAAATGTAAAGATATCGAAGCAGACTGTCGTAGCAGACTTATGACAGCAAGCCGTTTGGTGTAGAGTTGAAGTATTTGATTGATAGTGGCCATGATGGCAGTAATCAATCTGTTTTGCAGTGTTGAAGCGATGTGCAAAGTCCATTCTGGTCTTTAATAGTTCCCAATTACAGAGGCTACTCTAACACGACTTTCAGAAATGTTCTCAGCAATAAAATAGCAGATATTTATGGAGGAAACACTGCAAACTCTGCAACCTTTCAATCTTTGAAACCTGACTAATACATTTTTGTCAGGTCTGTTATGTGATGTCTAATGCGGTGACAAAAATGACTTTTCATTCCTGCAGAGTTAATTTACTGTAGACTTACGAATAAGTTCTCGCATCAAGGATTCAAGGTTTTGCTGATAGACAGTAGTTCTTATAATACACTTTATGCCAAGATGATTTATGACTTTGACCTTTGACCTTTTGACAGGTTGAACTTCCGGTAACCTTATGATGGATGGGCGGGATAAAAGAGATCAAGGGTTAACCTATGACCTTTCCACGCATCGATCATGTGGTTTTGACAGAAAGTTTTACCCTATTGACCTAATTAGTTCTAAATCATGTTTTTGACGGCTAGTTTAAACGGTACATGAAAGACTCCTCAAGCATCGATCATGCGGTTTTGACAGAAAGTTTTACCCTATTGACCTAGTTAGTTTTAAATTATAACGGTATATGAAAGACTCCTCACGCATCGATCATGCGGTTTTGACAGAAACCGTTTGAAGTTTGTGTCAGCTTGTTTGAAGTCACAGTTATACGGTTATGTGTGTGTGTGTGTGTGTGTGTATGTGTGTGTGTGTGTGTGTGTGTGTGTGTGTGTATGGTTATACGGCTTCTCCCCCCTCCCATTACATTCATGAGCGGTGTATAAATGGCGTCGGTGTGTTGCATTATATATAAAACATTTCAGTTATATAATTTATATAATTTATGTAATATAATAATGATCATGCTAAAGTTGAAAACATTTTAGTTATAAAATATGTGACATTCAGTTATTTCACATTTATATATATATATATATATATATATATATATAACTTTATATAATTTATATAATCTAAAACACATTTTAATTATTTCACATTTATATATATAAAAAATATAATTTATATAATCTAAAACACATTTTAGTTATTTCACATTCATATTTAAAACATTATATAATCTAAAGCGATTTAACTAAGGTTGAAAAGCTTTAGGACTCTCTCTGAATGATAGCACACGGCTGAGCCGTGCTCATCCCCCAGGGTGAGAGACAGAGAGAGCGCGCCTGCAGGCGCGCGCTCGTGCCCGCAGGGAGAGAGACAGAGAGAGAGAGAGCGCGCCTGCCACAGTACAACAGAGTTTGAAAACATGTAGTTCTTTATATAATATACATATTCTAAGTTTAAAAACATTATGTTCTTTTAAAAAAGTTTATAAATGAAACCGTTATAAAAAATATACTGAATCCGACTGTTTCAGATAAAACAAGATCCACATTTTTTTTTTTTTTGAGAGCAGAAAGGAGGTATTTTCACACGCCTTTGATCCAGCGTCCGCGTTAGCGCACAACAGTGGACACTCGTCGGAATTTACTACAAAATCATAATATCTTCAAAGCCATTTTTTAATTAAAACCATCGTATCTCACGCGGGAGTACCATGTTTTTGACAGTTTTCTGACGGTTTGGTGCGCGGCTAGCATCTCTTGTACCACATCTCTCTCCCTCTCAGTCATTCATTCGTCTCCAAGTCTTATTTTCTTCTTTTAATGAATATAAACACATTATACATTCACAAACAATTTAAAACAAAACATTTACATTATTTTTGTTCATCACTAAAAATATACATTTTACCAGGTTCGTGGAAAAATATATAATTGAACAGAATGAAGAATATGGTCTATTGAGCAACCCGGACGTGTCATTGACACAATTCAGTTAAATTCATTTCACATTAATCGTTGCAAAACATTTTCTATATTATATTTAGAACCTTTTATATCCATCTTTATATCATATCTTTTTTCAAAAGCTGTATAATTATTTATTTTAACCGTACACCTACAGTACCACCACAATAAAATGTTGCATGCACGTACATTTTTTATGAAATGTAGTTTTAAGCGATCTGAATTATGACTAGCCTATAAATCTCATCATAAACCGCACGTACCTTGTTATATCACTATAATATCCACGGCGCTATACAAATCTGTATTCTGATAAACCATATAAACAAGCGGACATAAGCATGGAGATATCAAGTTAAAAAGAGACTTATCTCTATTTTAAACAATATGAAAAAATATATAAATAAAATTATATATGACAACGTGTTACTAAAGCAGAACATACATTTTAAACATGTTTATCAAACTTATAAAACACATCGCAGTAACAGACAAGTTACTAAACCAAAGCAAATCAATTTATCATAATTTTTTAATCATGTATTCAACATATACTTATACAACATATACAAACACGTTTTTAATCATATTTTAAACAAAAACTGATCATAAACGACGCCTTCTCAAAATTACAGACATGTACAAACATGCTGATCACATATTATGGGATATTCAGACTTTTAGCCATTAATACGTTTTAGGATAATGAAAAACACCAACGTCTGGGGACTGCCAAAATATCTCCAGCCCCCCAAAACCCACTCAGATTCCAGGGTTAAAGAATATGGAAATAAATAATTATATAATGACATCAGGCTACTAAAGCAATTAATAAAAAATAAAAAGTATAACTTAAAAAAAAAAGATAACTTATTTTAAATGTGATTGTATATAGCATAGTATATAAAATAAACATTTCTGATGATACATATAAAAAAATATATCCCTTACATTTTTTAGACCGGTGAGAGATGTCCAAACATGAATGAAATATCCCCAAAATAAAATAATACGACTTAAAAAAATAATTTAAAATGATTAAATCATAAACAGAATCTCACAGGTCCTCGTAGTCAAATGTATGTGAGACCTGAGGGGCTGCTTCACACACACCCCGCGCAGGCGAGGGTGGAGTTCCAGACCGCATGAACTAAGTCAGTGGTGTACATTATTTCAAAGCTAACATTAATGTAATGTTTTTTAATAATCAGTACCCCCACTACATCTGTTTAAATGTTTCTTAATGCAACAAAATAATGATGTATATATTACCTAAAATATTTTATATTTTTATATAATATTATATAATAAATAATTATTTCTATCATATTATATCATATCATATATATATATATTATATTAGATGCGTTATGCATTAATCACTTTAGATTCTTTAAAGTTCTTATTTTTAGCACGATCTTCAAAGTTTTTAAATACCATCCCCCAACCCCCACCCTCTCTCTCACACATACACACACATACACACACTCTCTCTCCCTCTCCCTCTCTCACACACACTCTCTCTCTCTCTCTCTCCCTCTCCCTCTCCCTCTCTCTCTCACACACACACACACACACACACACACACACACACACACACACACACACTCTCTCTCCCTCTCCCTCTCTCACACACACTCTCTCTCTCTCTCTCTCCCTCTCCCTCTCCCTCTCTCACACACACACACACACACACACACACACACACACACACACACACACACACACACACAATGAAACATGAAGCCAAAGTCTTTCTGTATGTTTTTTTTTTTAAATGAAACTTAAAATATTGATTTTGCTTTAAATGCATGCTCGTTTGTTTGTCACAGCATAGACTGTGAAGTTTAGATGAAGTTGTTTTATCTTCATAAGAAAACTTTAGAAGAAAGACCCTCGATCGTATTCAACCTTTAAAGATGGTTCAGGAAAGACCCACGCATCCTAGAGATGTAATTTATGTGCGTTGCTACGGTCGTAAACCTTTCACATATCTACGGTACTTTCAGACACGGAGCAGGAAAGACATTTGCGGGCCCTCTGCTTAGCCGTCCCAAAATACCTCCATTTAAAAGCAAAAATATTAAAATGACCGCCTGTACATCTAACATGCTGTAGTTCTATTTTATATGTTTTGTATTAAAAGTACTATCCATATTATATTCCTTATTTAAAACAATATATTTAACCGACAGTATCCCCCCAACGTGTGTTTTCCATCAGTCGTTTGCCCTTCAGCCTTATTACGTAGTGCTTTTCATTTAGCCTACTGTAAGATCCCTTTACAATAGTGTAATGAAAGTTAACTTTTCTTAAAGTTTATAGTTGTATTTTACTATATACCCATCCTTCTATCCAGAAGATTGTATGCGTACTGTAAAATAACAAATATACATCTTGCTTAAAGTCAGTCAAATAATTACACCTACAATTTGAAATGTGTTTAAACACATTGTGTGTCACTAAAGCAAGGCACGCCGTCTATCGTCTTATTTTTTAAATAACCGATGACCGTCATCGTCTCTTCATATAATTTATCCACCCGAGTGCTTTTCTCACACGAGTAGAAAACTCTTTCTCTTTGGATGTGTTTGACAGAAACATAATTTCTACATCAGAATTTTTTTTAAATGTACGCTGAACTTTTCTCATTCGACAGAAATACTATTTTCAAATTATTTACCCGTCCTATAACACCCGATGTAAATGTTCTTACCTAGAACAGAAAACATACGCTTTGACTATTTTGTAGGCATCGTGTAATGTTTAATGGTTTACTAAAAAGCTGTAATCACCGGCAGCTGTGGTTTTCAAAATGAAAGAAATGTACGAACTAAGGATGTTTCGACTTTTATCAATATTTCCTTTAGACCCGGATAAACCGGTAATTAATTTTCTATGCGAGTGACACAATATACAGTTCTCATACTATTGGTGTAAATAGCCGTGCTAAAACATTTAGGACTATTTTTGCAGGCCAGCAGATTATGTCAAGGGTGTTTCACATCTAAGAATCACAATGTTTTGTAAATGACATTTTTCTTACACCTCGAGATTTAGCCGTATCAAGATTTCGCAATTTGTTTGTCGGACCGTACGTTTTAGGCGATCTTTGTGCGGCGTCATCGTAATAGGAATAAATGAAAATTAAGAAATTTAAGTTACAGTTCTTCTCTTTGAGATATTTCTTTTACCCCAGCTTTGTGTCTGTCCAAAAGTGTGATCGCATGAAGCATCGACGCAAAAATGAAGTCTAGCTGTTTTTACACTTAAAACTATTACGACCTTAACAAATCAAACAGTACACTCGTTTAAGTTTGAGTGCGTTAAAGTTTCCACACTCTTGTGAGATACATTTTATCCATAACCTTACGTGTATTTGAGTGACCAAATCACTAAGAAAGAGTATGGTGAGAAAACTAACGTTTACAACGCATATAGGATTCAGAATACAATTGTTAAAGTATAATTTTTTTTTTTGTTAAATGTTGATTTGTAAATGATATTTTTATTACTCCGCTAGATTTAGTCATCGTGTTCGGATAGCCGATGACACAATTCACATTATGTTTTAAGACTCCTGTAAGTTCATGCTAACTCTCGCGTGGGAAAGAGAGCGGGGTGAGCGTATTCTATTCATTTAAGAAAAATTATTAAACATTTCCCCCGAACTTTTTTTTCTATTATTTTGACAAAACACGACACGACGACATTAAAGAATGTTATCAGTTCCTACGGCCATCTTCTTCGATTCAAAAGCAACATCTCTAGTGTACGTGTGTATGTGCTAAACATCTTTGCTTCTCCAGATTTGTTAGATACCGTTGTAATACAAACGCATTTGAGAACTACGACGTTCTCACTTTTGTAACGGTTATAGAAAAATGCCGCACACACTTTTGCATTTCATAATTCAGTGATTTTAGCTGTAATGGTCACATAAGACAAAAATTGTCAACGTGTGACTCGTAAAACATGTATCATTTTATTTTATTTTATTTTTACCAGAGATAGTCGACCGATCTGTTGACACGTTGTTTTGCAGTTTTCTTTGACTGCGGTCAAACATACACTGCCTGTTCACAGGAATTTTACAGCATGACAATATCGCCCCTACATCTAGAGCTCTTGTTCATATAGCCGATGACCGTATTCACATTGTTTCAGCATTTGCCGCTTGACATTAAAGAGTAGGCCTATGCGTACTCCCCTTTGGTCGTAAGCATTAACATCTACCGTGCGCTGAGATTTTTCTGCTTTGTTCACTTTTGACGGATTTGCTAGAGGGACTATGTCGCCTCGTTGTAACGTGATTACGTTTAAGATCCATAAGATTGCGCTAGATTCACCTGAAAAGGTTATAGATATAGTCTTTTATACAGGAAATGTGTATCAGAATAACAATTACCTAATAGTGAAATCCATTCTTCTAAACTATTGTGAAAACTTTGAATGTTGATCTGTCCCACCAGCCGTGCATCTTTTTCATTGTTTTTTAGATAAAGTCTATTCTCAGAGTTTGGTCAAACAGACAAAAACATGAACAAAATAGAGTACAAGATGATTAAATGATTGTCAAGAGAGTGTTTAAACTGAGATTGTGATGCACTTTAGAGCTTTTTCTGCTCTACCTGTGTCACAAAGACAAATAATAGCCACTACCTCGACTTTTAAAATGAGCCTCACCATCTTCTGTTATGACTCTTATACTTAATACAAACCCATCTACTACACTAAAGTTAGACATTAAAAGTCATGGATGTGGTATTTCATCGTATGCATCTCTAAACAGTACTTCAATAAATAAACCGCTGTTGATAAGTCGTTCATTTAAGTGAGAGGCGGGATGATTTTGACTGTTTTAGTCATTGATCGTGCTTAAAGTCTGATCCGGGAAAACGCTCTACAACTGTAACTGCGCTGTCACGTCTAAATAACCCGCTGTTCTTTCAGAAAACCGCGAGGCGAGCAGTTTCTGACATCTATTAATTCACTTCATGTTTTTCACCACCGCAAATGTTTTGTTTAGCATACATGTTAGTTTTAGTCAGTTACATAGGTGTCACGCATGAAGTTTATAGTTATTTTAAATAATTATGATAGAGTTACAGGTTTAGGTTAGTGGGGTGCCTGTAAGCGGTGACAACTTCGAGCATCGGAGACGACGGTGTTACTCAAACAGCCCATATCTTTATCTTTAACAAAAACTGTCGTATTACGCGTTACTAAGACAAAATCTGTAACAGCGTTCATTAATATGTTGAAATGAAAATAAACATACAAAACTTTATAAAGACCGTGAGTCCGATATAGCCTAACACCGCATAGACAAATGTTTGTTCTAACGCTTTCACCCTAAAATTGCGAGATTTCTTGACTTTGCCGTGTTTAACGGGCGCTAGATCCTTACGATACAATCCTTCATTGCTCTGTTCATAATGTACATACAATCCCTGCATTGCATTCATATTTTTATTCTGTATATACTCTGATCGATATTGTACGTATATAGCAACTACACTGTACATCATAGCTTTACTTACTCTGCACTTTTATGTATATAAAACACTCTATTCTTGCGCTTCTGGTTAGATGCTAACCGCATTTCATTAGCTCTGTACTTGTACTCTGCATAATGACAATAAAGTTGAATCTAAACAAGTACAATCTTCCAGGACTTTGCTCAGTCTTTCTGTTTAAATTTGTTTAAACGGACTTTCGCATTCTTATCTTATTTTCACCAACTAACTGTTATTCCTAGGCCTCGCGGATTGTTTTTCTAGTTTTTGCCCTCAACCTCTTTGTTCATACGTCGCGATATCTCTGTGAATTTGCTCGATTTCATAAAATATATTTTACGTTATATCATTATACTATCCTACTTTATATCAGATCATTTATGTCATACAAGTTTGTTTCTTCATATTTTTCGCAAGTCAAACCCCTAACCACGGCCCTTCACCCTCCTCCGCTTTTTGAGCGCAACGCCTCCAACCCATTTCTGTTTTTTTGGTCGAATGTACAGAAGATCGAATGTACAAGATTCTTTATCCCCTGTCAGCGGCTCACCTCATAAACTCTGCGGTTATCGCAGTTTTTCTTATGATCTGCGAACGAGGGTTTTACATCGCGGTCGACGGAGCTACTGCAACATCTTGTCGATCAAAACATCATCTACCTGGACTGACAGAATCGGCTTTGTCTGAAACTGACGCACTCTCTCATTTTTTCAAATAATAAGGCTTCGACGGATCTGAACCATTTTTTAAAAACACTGGATCGTCTTGGATTTAAAAAACACAGGATCATCGTGGACTTTAAAAACGCTCGGTTTTACGTCTTGGAACAAATTCTTGAAAAGGATGTCTGCCACTACCGGCGCTGCTGCGGATGATCGAGTGGAGTGCGGCTGTGCCGAAGGAAAGATGTGTCCTGTAAAAGCCAACATAGACTCTATGTTTAAACAGTGTTACAGAGAGCAAATGATTGATCTGATGCGTAAATCATAGACGATTGCGTCTGATCCGAATCATGATTGTACGACGGATTCCAAGCGAGTAACAAATCTCAAGAAAGAAATGGACGTTGTAAGAAGACTGAAAATAATCCGTGGCCCGATTTGACGAGCTTGTATACGACCAGGCAAGGCGCCGATTTGTGTAACGACCAGAAAAATTCTGTATGTGACGGCCGAATGTAGCGACGAGATGTACATTAACGAGACTCTCTGTCTGTGTACGTGCATAACGGATTTGTGTATGATGTTAGTCGCTAAACATTATGGTTTTCGCGATACGTGAAATTATTGAAACCGTCGTCAATTTCATAGTAGAACAAAACTTGAAGGGCTGCCGAGATTTTCTTTTCTGGCTAGATAACCTGTGATGTCATGTCAT